>NC_084820.1:9911408-10101758 GCF_958449725.1 Rosa rugosa | reverse complement strand
ATGGCGTCAAAGCCATGATTTTGCCGCAGGGGGATCACGGTGCCGGCGTTGGCCGGCCGATGGTGCACGGCGGCGGCGCTCCAAGGCGCGGCGGTTGTGTAATGCTCTCTTTGAATCGACTTTTGATTCTCACTTCTCTTTGTTTTGAAGAAGAGATGTCTGTGTGAAGTCTTTAGTATCACGGATCATCATATCATGACCTGGGTGTCCCAAACGGTCGTGCCAAAGCCTATATGTGTCAGAATCCCATAAGTCATCTCTCATGATATGGTTGGATTCAGTGACTCGAATAGTGGTTGCATACAACCCACTAGAGCAATACATAAGTTTCTCTGATACTCGTTTATGTCTGTAGTCATTAGAGGTGATGCAAAGGAACTCTTGTCCATTCTCACAATGTGTTTCCACATGAAAACCATTGGCTTTTATATCTTTCAAATAAAGTTCGAATTAAGGTATGTCCAAGACATTAAGTAAAAGAATCGACACTTTAATAATAGCCAATGATTACATCAAAGTTTCCAAAGTCTAATCCAAAATAAAAAAAACCTAGACAAATCGTAGTCACTCAATCCGTTTGGTAACTCCAATCAAATATGACCAGGAAAGTAGAGAGAGATGTTGGTGGAGCGAGGCTCTCTTAAGTACCACTAATCTCAATTACTTTCCTAGACATCATACTTCATTGGATGCGCCACATGATAAATAGTTAATACAATTGTCATTTATTGATTAAGGCATAATTGTCATTACATAATTCTTGGAAAAATAAAAGACTATTTAATCAAAATCTGCGGCATCAACATGGCTGTTTTCCTCGCCAGATTTGAAGTCTGTAATGATGAGATTGACGTCATTGTCATTTCCATCATCTCCTTCAGCTGTGAGATGAGCCTCATGCTCTCTCATATCTTTATACACTTGTATTGTGCAGCTTTGTTTTCCCACTTGCATTCTAGTGCTTAAACCAATGCTTTGAAGATCCACATCTATAGCATAACCTCACCCATTAATTGAGATGCACCTTGTGCATTTGGACATCCTCCATGGATGTTGGTGGCGACACCACCACTACCGGCGGCGCCGGTTTTGCCTCTCCAACGTTGGCCAATGTTGTCATGTGTCCGCGTATCTCACAGTTTTCCTTCCTTTGTAGAGCGGTTGTATGGACCCACACGTCCATTTTGTTGTCCCCTAACTTTTAGGGTTCCGCTCCTTGCACCCTCTTTTAGGTGCGCAATTTATAATTCGCCTCATGAACGCTCTTAGTTCCAACGGGCCTTTGAATTATCGTTTTTCACGAGTATGATATCAGCTTACTCAGTAACTAACATAAGTTGATGAAACCTCGTGATCCGTCTAGCATTGCACACAAGCCTATTGCTTGGTAATCATTAGCACTGAGACGGGGAAGGTTGAGAGGATTTTCTCAATTAATCTTTATTCTGTGTGCTCTTCTCCATAGAATCCCACTAGTAGTGAGGTGATTCTTAACGTTATTCACCCATCGGTGATAACCAATGTCATTTGGTTTAGTGAAGTCGAGTTTTTTTCACGTTTGCATTCGACATTCAAAAACGAAGGAGAATAGATTAGTTTCGGAGTAAAAACTTCCACGACAACTAATATAAGATTTCCAAGCCTTAATGCTACCAAGAAATCGATTTCTAATAATATTTGGATTAGACCGAAACAATGATGTTTTAATATGGTCACAAATTGATGCTTGCGGACGCTCTTAGTCCGAATGTTGTGAACACTCTTAGTTCATTGATTACAAACGCTCTTAGTTCGAATATTATGAACACTCTTAGTTCATTGATTACGAACGCTCTTAGTTCGTTTAGCGTGAATCCCCACAATTCCGCTTATTAAATAATCGAACTCATGTTCGTATATTGCAAATCCTGCAACAAATAAAGGAATTTAAAGACAAGAAAGCATGAACTTTAATCGTAAAAACTTACTTGTTGATTCGGGGTTTGGGTCACGCGCGTGTTGATGCAGGCGTGATGGAGTGAAGCTAATCGAGGAGATGATGAAGCGAGGCTTGCAGCGGGTCGGATGCGCGGGGCTGCAGGTGCAAGGGAAGCAGTGAGGCTAGCTGCTGCGGGGGTGTTGCGCAAGGGTTGCAGGCGCACGGGTGCGCTGGGTGTGCGGCAGAAGCGCAGGGGCACGTCGCTGGCGGGCTGGCAAGAGCGCAGATTGTAGGGCAGCAGGCAGGGACTTGCGGCAGGGGCTGCAGGGCGGAAGGCAGGGCTGCACGGGTTAGGGCTTGCGGTAGCTTGCGGCTAAGGCTTGCAAGTAGGGTTGAAGGCTGCGGCAGTTTTAGGTTTTAGGGTTTTGTTTTTTTTTCTCTTAGGCTAGGGTTAAAGCTCGTGCTGATAACGTGTTAAAGTAAAAATGGAATTGCAGAGAAAATTGTATTAGTATTATTGATAATATGAGCTCTTTATATAGGGAGTTACAGAGTACATGAAAGGTAATAGAATCCGAACATAACTAGGAAATCTAGAAACTTCTCCTATTACAACTCTACGACTAAAACCCTAGTTTGAAGAGGCACACATGATGTCGACATCCTTCAACAATCAGTTTTTTTTTTTTTCAAATAAACAACTCAGATGCTACAACTAGTCTTTGATAAGGCGAACTCACAACCTCCCACTTACGAAAGGGAGACTATACCACTAGACCAAATAGTACTGGGTAAAATCAGTTGTTTTTAGTTTTACCAAACACGTTACTGTCCATTGCTTTTAATTTAAGCTCCCTATAGACTTTCCAAATGCAGCCATATGTAATCATCATAATGCTTTTGGTTTGACTTATTGGTTGAGTTTGTTCAAGAATTTGACAGATACCATCAATAAGAAATTTCCAAAAGATGTGTTCCCTTGTAGCTCATAATATCAACTATTATTTGATGGAGAAAGCAAAGAGGAATTATGAAAAGGTTAAGAATTCAACCCGTTTACACATTATACTATATACTAAAGTTGGTGGGATGGTTACTGTTACTAAGCCGAGTAACAGTAGGATGCTCGAGCTGAGCCGATTATCAAATGACGGTTCTATCCTTATTTTGAAAAAAATTACATCGTTGCCATTGGTTCTGTGTATTTGCATCTGGAAGCCTCTATCAGATAGAGTCTATCTACATATCAAGAGAGAGAGAGGATATCGGTTGTGTTTCTTTGCTTTGCACGAAGAGATAGAGAGAGATCGGAGGCTCATCATCTGAGATCGGAGGTTAGTTGCTCTTCTTCAAGTTTCAACCTTTATTGCTTTGGATCGTTCGTCGTATTGTTTGTTTAGAACACGCCGCGATTGGGATCACTATGTTTTGAGCACTAAAACTGAATCTGTGAGTGGTTTATGTGATTATGGGGACATATATCTTCTTTAGTCCCTACTTTTGAATCTGTGTAATCATCTATTGACCATAAAGATCCAATCTTGCCTTGCGTGTTTTGATGGCTTCATAGGTTTTGTTTCTCCTAATTAGTTTGAATCATTATCTGGAGTAGATTTATTTATTCAGCTGTCCTAATAGGAGACTTCGATTTATCATAACAGCTTGAGAAAAGTTGTCCTTTACAAAGGGGAGGATGAGTACACCCGAGTGGGAAAAGTGATGAAAGATGGTGTTTCCTCACTCCTAATTGATTCTGTACCATTGTGAGGATGGCCTTTCTGATTAAACACTGATGTTCTGTCCATATCCAGTTGTTGATTGGCTTTAGCCCTTATTAAAATATGGAATATGGGATGTAGTTTGTTGGTATACTTTTGCATGGCTTTTGATGGTGTTACTGGTGAACAAAGAAGTTAGTTAATAGCCGCATTCTTTAAATTTAAGTCCAAGTACCTGTGTAGAGGTTATCATACCTGTGATTATAAACCGAATTTCAAGGCCAAGTTAGTGTTTAAACATTTTCACCGAGTGTTAGAGCTCAGGACAAGTTGGTTCAGTTCTCAATTCCTCTTTGTTTTGATAGTCAGTCAACCATATACATTACTCTTTGTCAGGGGTGAAGACTGCATTATACTTGGACATGGTCTATGTAGTAGATATTTTCAATTTATGATTAGCCAACTTGGATCCTTATTTTCCATAAAAGATCCAAGTGATCTCCATTGTTTATAGGCTTGGGAAGCTGTAGACACTCTGTTGGTCACCATTTGTCCTAAACTAATTACATTTCTGATTTAATCAATGAACTTAATGTGCTTTTACTGGTGGATATAGGGCTGGTTGCATATCTCTGCGAGGTAGGCTTGGGTTCGTTTTGGAAGAGGTGTGTGCTGAGATTGTGATCGAGTTTAGGAAACGGGCTTTGGGAGCAAAAGAGGTATGTGTTTTGTTGCTTTCTCCAGTTCTGTCAATAGTCAAGGTTGGTGTTTTTTTTTTCTTTTGTATTTGCAGATTTATTAGAAGAAAAAGGAAGAATTATGAATAAGAGAAAATTTATAATGAGCTTATTGTTTAGAACAGGTGTGTCAATAGTGAAAAGAAGTGTTACTGTTTTTTGGTAATCAGGTTTTACTTCAAATAGTGTTACCATTCAACCAAAGGTGATCTTCTTGGCCACTAAGCACTTTGTAAAGGAATGGAAATTTTCTGGTGGTGTAGAAAGAACTATTACCAACATTGGTTTGCCATATCAAGTTTGACTGATAAGGAAATTGAAGTCAAGAGTGAGATGGTGGTAATGCCACTAGATGCAACTATTAGACAGCTAAAACAAGAAGCTGAGAGTGTCCTGAGAGATACATATTAAAGAAGTGTTTCTGGACCAGTTCAATCGGGGACAGTTTGTTTCTCTTCACACAAATACTTTTCCGATTAATGTAATATACGGTATTTTATCAGTTTGATCAAGAATAAAGTCATTTTCAATTATATTTTTCATTGTTGTACATTATTACCAATAACAAATCCCGCGGCAAAGCGCGGGTGCCATTGCTAGTAACTACTATTGCTACTAAGATCAACTTCAGTAGACACTGAAGTTGATATTGCTATTTGCTAAGACAGAAACCAAGCCTTTGTTTCAAAACGTAGATAACCGGCCGGAGCTAAATATATAGAAACACGAGGCAAGGAAGTTCTTAAAGCAGTTTATTGTGAAGCCAGTGGCGGACGCAGAAAAATTTGTCAATGGGGGCAGAAATATTTGGAGTCTTGGGCAATAGTTATTAGAAAAATTTGCATCCTTCTCACTATAGAAGTGGTATTGAAATGATCGCAAAACGTACATAGAGGGGTAGATCAGAGAGAGGAAGATGCAAATGGAAGTTCTGATTTTTCAATTGGGTCTATTTAATAACCCAAGCAACCCAAAAGATCTTAGTATCAGGCAGTGGTGGACGCAGAAAAATTTGTCAATGGGGGCAGAAATATTTGGAGTCTTGGGCGATAGTTATTGGAAAAATTTTCAGATGCACAAAGACAAACCAAAGAGGGGCAAGGACCAAAGCCACGCCCCAAACTCGTAAGCAGCTGCCATCCTTGCCCAGCGTCGGAGGCCAGCAGCGCAGCGCATCACTACACCTCCCAGGGCATCATGACAGGCTTGACAGCAACCCCTCCCATCTACACCTCACATATGCACCCAACGCAGCAGGCACCCTTTCGCCTCACTCCCTTGAACCTCAGAGGCCAACTTCACCATCTCCACCAACAGGTGGATATGATAAGGACACCCACAAGGAAAGAAAGCAAGCTGAAAAGGAAACCATGCCATCCCAAATAAGCAATCCAACCATAACCCGTTACCTGAACCTGTAGGACACCAGAGACTATAAGTCTCGACCAGGGGGTCACTTAAGCAAGGGATGCCAGAAAAGCCAGCATGCAGAGGCAATTAGATCGGAGGAAGAAGGAGAACAAGTATTTGGATGTTGATTGTGGGGGCAAAACAGAGACCGGTTCAACAAAAATTAAAACTCACTGGGGGCAGCTACCCCCACTCGTCCCTATGTGCGTCTGCCACAGTGAAGCTGTGGTGTTTTCCAATACTGGTGCCAACTCTTTGGTGTAATTCATCACAGATAATACTGTGGAGGCATACGCATACAGAGAATGTGTATCATCTATAACTCCTTTGACATCTATAACCCCAACTTTCCCTGATCCGAAAACCATGCATGCTCAATATGGTGATCATAGCTGCTTTCAAGGTTTTACTGCTCAATATGGTGAACAAGCACTTTCCTTAATTTTATCATCTATTATCGAGCCTGGGCTTTGCCTTTGGCATCTTAGGGCTTTGCCCATTAATGAATTTTTCATCATCCAAAAAAACAAAAAAAGGTTTCTTTGCAGTTGCCTTCAGTAGTACTGCTTGTGTACACTTGCAAGAAGACATGACTTGCCTCTAACATGTGAGTTTTTAAGACTGGCTTGAGATAGCTGTTACCTAATTTGCCACACTAATTAACTACCTTCATGAATAACAGGTGTAGAGTTTCATCACAAAAGGCCTATTGCATAAAGTGTGTGTTTAACATGATGTCTATCTTTCATTATCAAAGAAGTAGAATGCATGTGATATATATAACATTTTGGTGTTAAGCTTTTGATAGCCCTTTTTTTTTTCTTTTCTTTTTTTGACCGAGTTCTCCAGTATCCCAAAGTTTTCGGCCAAGAATTCATCCGCATTTGAGAGGTCTTGTTAGAATGCTTCCTCTCCCTGACCACAAATAACAGCTTCATGAGCGGGTTGGAAGGTTCCCAACCTAGACGCTCAACCACTAGGCCACGTGTTATGGTTAAGCTTTTGATAGACTCTCTTATCAATGTGCTTCTTTTTGGTTCATTCAGTATTAATTGTGTAAATGTGACTTCAAAGTAGTGGGATTTTTTGGCAGAAAAGTTATGTCGAATTATCTTCCAACGCCAAGCTACATTACCCTACATTATATTAATTCTAACTCCATCTAACAGCTACTACAAACTTCATTATTTATTGTTTTGTAACCCAATGATTGAGCTGAAGTTGTGCTTGTGGAGATGCTTATAAAGGACGTAAAAGCCGATCACCTGTAGAAGAAGCAAAAGTATCAATTAAACTTGTTCAAAGCAAATATCACGGTAATAATTTATCCTAATTTTTACTAGTGAAAAATGCACCAACAGTCCCTCAACTCTTGTGCACCGGCCAGTTTGATACCCAGACTCACAAAGCTATCAATGTGATACCTGGAGTCTTATATTGCTATCAACGACATACCTCTGTCAAATTTCCGTGACGGTTCTGTTAAAAAGGTCACGTGGCAAACATGTGGAAGGAAAAACAAGGACAAACATGTCTTTTTACCCAAATGGCAGAACTAATCGATTTTTATTTTTTATTGACAAAAATATCAATAAAGGATAAAAAAAAAAAGGAATAAATGGGTTGAAGGCTTCTTGGAGACCCGAAATCGGCCCTCCATTTCAGCAAAACGCCATCGTATGTGCCCAGCTCGTCAGAGGACTCCGATTCACTTTCTCGGCGACTCCATGGTACGCTATGTTAGAATCAAATATGGACTTGTCACACATTAACATTAAGTATATTGATAATTAGCTAAATGTCAAATCTAGTTTAACATGGACACAAACTCAAATCAATACTTGTAACTTAATGGAAGAGTGTATCTATTCATTAAGGTAAGTAATCCTATTCTTAGTCTGCAAGAAAGACTACAATGAAGTGTTACATTAAGAATCTAACTAGGAAACCTAAACCGATATGGATAGCTTTAATGGGAAGCTTCTTGAGGTTTAAGTCACCTATATATACAGATGAATTGGTCCCTGTTGCCACCACGATTATTGCATATTGTTCTGTCCATTGAGAAGCAAGTTGGTAAGCAACAAAAGACTATATTCTAGTGATCGTTGTTGTGCAGTTGCAGAGATGGAATCCATGCAAGTAATTGCTGAAGGTAAGTCTTGATTCTTATGTGATTATTGTCAAGCTTGTATGCATATGATTGTGAGCATGTATATGGTCTTTACAATTGGTATCAGAGCATAGGCTCACAAATATGAATTTAGTTTTTGCTCGGCATGAAAATCGTTTTAGGGTTTTGCAAAACAAACATAAAATAAAATAAAAATAAAAAAGGGGTTTTTGCTTTACGGGTCAAGTAACTGATCAGGTAACTGACTAAGTAACTGAAGGTACCTGATCAAGGTAAGTTACTAAATCAAGGGTTTTTACTACATCTGGATATCAAATTCATGCTTCCGCTGTGATTTTTAGCAGCAAATTGGGAAAAAACAAAAACAGGTTTTTCTGTGAGATTGATTTCAATTCATAGCATGATTATTGAGTTTTTTTATTGTGCTCAAGAACCCTAGTTGCATTCCCGGCGTGCGTTAGGTTAGAGTAGATGGTGACCGGATGAAATTTACAATTTCTTGATTGTTCTGTGGTTTCTTGGAATCAAAACAATTTAGATTGTGCTTGAATATGCATGATGAATTGATTGCTTATATGGTATTGTATCTGTGATTGTGTAAAATTGTATGAAGAACAAAAATTTCCCAGAAATTGTTTACACATTGTTAAAGTTGACAGATACAAGAGCTTAATTTTCTTACAAGGATGAATCTGGATAGAATATAAAGTAAAAGAGCTCACATGTTTTGTAGTTTTCTGTTGGCATAAGTGATTATGATGCACAAAGCATCCTTCATTGATGTTGGCAGAAAACACTGATCAGGTACCTGACCAAGTAACTGATCAAGTAACTGTACCTGATCGGGTAACAAAACTAAAATTGTGTTTTGTGTTTTAAAACTATGCTTCAGTTTTATCTTCCAAAGAAGTGGTCAAGTGTGGTTTTAGAATGCAAGACAGCAGTATGCATGCTTTATGAAAATATATTTGGATACTTGGAAATTTTTCTTTTGTTTAAAGATGTGGATTAATCTCCTTGGATAACATATTTTGATTAAGCATGGCATATTGATAAAGAACTCCAGGATATTGAGTTTCTGCTCAAAAGTGATGCTTAATATTGTTTTTACGTATGGACTGACTGAATGCAAGTATGGATTGTTTAAGTTTTCTGTATGATCTTGTATTGGATTGTTCTTATTTTTGGTTGCTTAAAGCTTAATAAAACACAGAAAACTTAAAGTTAATTTTCTTTACAAATTGAGAACTCACATGAATTTTGTTTTGCTCCTTAGGTAACTCTTACATGAACTTGAACAGTGTCTTGATGCTAACTGGAACCAACTATAGAGCTTGGATAGATTCTGTAGAGAACTATATGGGATTGCATGAGAATATAGACTATTGCTTTACTGAGGATAAGCCTGAATAGTTGAATGAAAAGAGCACCAAGAAACTGACCTTTACAAGAAGTGGCATAGATCCAATAGAATGGCTAAGAACCTCATTCGTACCTCCATGTCTAAAACTGTCAGGGGAAGTATAGAGGAGCCTGAGCTAGCATCAGATTTTTTGGAACTCATAAGTGCTAAGTTTAAAGAAAGTGAAAAGGCAGAAGCAGCTAGGCTAACCAAGGAGTTTCATGATTTGAAGTACATGGGTTCAGGGGGAGTTAGAGAGCATATTATGAAGATGATCAATATAAATGGCATACTCAGGGAACTCTTGATGGGGGTTAGGGATGAGCAGGTAGTGCATTATGCACTACATTCCTTGCCTAACAGTTTTAGTCATCTTAGGACCAGTTACAACTCAAAAGGGAAACTGGACTCTAGATGAACTTATATCCATCTGTGTGGATGAGGAATCTAGGATCAAGGAAGAAAAGGAACTTGCTACAACCATTAACCTCATTGAGAAGCCTAAAAGGAAAAAGCCCCAAAATAAGCTCATGCCTACCAAAGTCATAACTAAGAGTTCAACAGCTACAGTGGCCAAGGTAAACAGGCCATTCAGGTTCAAGTGCTACTTTTGCAAAAGAGTAGGACACATGAAAAAGGACTGCACTGGCTATAAGAACTGGTTAGCCAAAAAGGGTAAGATTTTTTCTAATACAGTTTTTTCCTTAGAAATTAATCTTATCAATGTTGAACCACAGTCTTGGTGGATAGATTCAGGCTCACCTATTCATATTATTAATTCCTTGCAGGGATTCATAAGGAGGAGAATCCCAAAAAGTGATGAAGTGAATCTGTGTGTGGGCAATGGCATGAGAGTGGCAGTCAAGGCTATTGAAACCTTAAATCTCGATCTAAGATTAGGAAAATTGTTAGTTCTAGACAATGTTTTTTATGTACCTTCCATGAGAAGGAATTTGGTTTCAGTTTCTCTTTTAGTAAAATCTGGTTGTAGACTTGTTATGGATAGTAATGGAATTCTTATTTCTAAAAATTCTGTTCAAATTGGTTCTGGTGTTATCTCGAATGATTATTTACAGTTAAATTGTTCAATGGCTCAACAAGAAATTTTACTTGTTGAAAATAACACAAACAGTACTACCACTTTAACAGGTGTTAAAAGAACCAAACTAAATGAAAAGTCTGCATTTTTATGGCATAGAAGACTCGGCCATGTTTCAAAAGAGAGACTGAAAATTTTGGTGAAAAACAACATCCTAAATGAACTTGATTTTTCTGATCTAACAGACTGTGTGGAATGCTTTAAGGGAAAAATAACTAATACTAGAAAGAAGACTGCATATAGAAGCCAAAATTTATTAGAACTCATACACACTGATATATGTGGACCATTTAGGCATCAAACTATCTGTGGGAATGTGTATTTTATCACATTCATTGATGACTTTTCTAGATACAGTTATATTTATCTACTTTCAGAAAAGGCACAAGCATTGAAAGTCTTTCAAATCTTTAAGTCTGAGGTAGAAAATCAACTAAAAAAGAAAATCAAAACAGTATGATCAGATAGAGCCATAGAGGTGGTGAGTTTTATGGAAAGTACACTGAATCCGGCCAACAAAAGGGTCCATTTGCCTTGTTTTTGCAAGACAATGGAATTAAAGCTCAATACACAACACCCTATAATCCACAACAGAATGGTGTTGCAGAGAGAAAGAATAGGACTCTTTTGAACTGGTTTGCCTAAATTTTTGTGGGGTGAGGCTTTAAAAACTGCAAATTATATTTGCAACAGGACACCTAGCAAAGCCATAGAAAATACTGCTTTTGAGCTTTGGTGTGGCAAGAAACCTAGTCTTCATCACTGCCATGTTTGGGAATGTCATGCAGAAGCTAGGATTTATAATCCAAGCTTGAATAAACTTGACCCCAAAACTGTTAGTTGCTATTTTATAGGTTATCCAGATAAATCTAAAGGCTATAAATTTTATTCTGCTCATCATTCACCTAGAATTTTTGAAACACATCAAGTAAAGTTTCTAAGTGAAAAAGTTCACAATACAAACCTTGAGGATTTAACCTCATATTTTGAGGAAATTGTGTCAGATAAGAATATAAGTGTAGCATTGCCTTTAGAACAAGATGTAACTGATCAAGTCACTGGTCGAGTAACTGATCAAGTAGCTGTAACTGATCAAGTCACTGGTCGAGTAACTGATCAAGTAGCTGTATCTGGTCAAGTAACTGATTAAGTAACTGACCAAGTAACTGATCAAGTACCTGTAGCTCAGCCTAGAAGATCACAGAGAGCAAGAAAACCAACTTATGGGGGGGAAGAGAGTGATTACATTGTTTATCTGCAAGAAGCAGAAATTGAAATGGACTGTGCAGAGGACAATTATCCAACTACATTTAATCACGCCATTGAAAGTAGTGAATCTCATCAATGGCAGCTGGCAATGGAAGCAGAAATTGAATCCATGAGCCAAAATGCAGTTTGGGAATTAGTTGAACCTGACCCTAATCAGAAACCTATAGGTTGTAAATGGGTTTTTAAAACCAAAAGAGATGCAAATGGCAATGTAGAGAGACATAAAGCAAGAGTTGCCAAGGGTTTCACACAGAATGAGGGCATTGACTTTACTGAGACTTTTTCCCCAGTTTCTACAAAAGACTCGTTTAGGATAATCATGGATTTAGTGGCTCATTTTGATATGGAGATGCACCAGATGGATGTTAAAACAGCTTTCTTGAATGGTGAACTAGATGAAGTGATTTATATGAGGCAGCCATAAGGGTTTGTACAAGCTGGAAGTGAAAACTTAGTGTGTAAGTTAAGAAAATCAATTTATGGCCTTAAACAAGCTTCTAGACAGTGGTACAAGAAATTTGATTCTGTGATTTCTACTTTTGGATTTACAGAAAATCTTGTTGATGATTGTGTTTATTTGAAGACAGTTGGGAACAATTTTATTTTTCTGGTACTCTATGTGGATGATATACTTTTGGCTAGCAGTAACATTAAATTGCTTAAAGATACCAAGAGTTTTCTGTCAAGGAATTTTGACATGAAAGACTTAGGAGAAGCATCCTATGTACTAGGTATTGAGATTAAAAGAGATAGGGCACAGAGACTACTTGGTTTGTCTCAACATAATTATGTTACCAAAATTCTAAAGAGATTTGGTATGGAGAAGTGTGCAGCTGGGGAAGTCCCCATGTCCAAAGAAGATAAGCTAACTAAGAAGCAAAGTCCCAAAAGTGATGTTGAGAAAGAAAATATGGAGTCAAAACCTTATGCTAGACTTGTAGGAAGTCTCATGTATGCACAAGTCTGCACTAGGCCAGACTTGTCTTTTGCAGTAGGGATTTTGTCAAGATTTCAGTCTAATCCAGGCCATGAGCATTGGGTAGCTGGGAAGAAAGTGTTGAGATACCTGCAGAGAACTAAAAGCCACATGCTAGTTTATAGGCAAGTGGAGGATCTGAAACTCATTGGATTCTCATACTCGGATTTTGCAGGGAATTATCCAGACTCCAAGAAGTCGACTTGTGGATATGTATTCATGCCTGCAGGAGGTGCTATTGCTTGGAAAACCATGAAGCAAACTCTTGTTTCAACTTCTACTATGCAAGCCGAATTTATTGCAGTATATGAAACTGTGTGTGAAGGACTTTGGATTAGGAATTTTCTCATGCAGACCAAAGTATTGAGTCACATTGTGGCTGGCACACTTGTGATTTATTGTGACAATGAGGCTGCAGTTTTCTTTAGCAAGAACAGTAAAAGGTCAAATAATTCCAAGCATATTGATCTAAAGTATTACAGTGTTAGAGAAAGAGTAAAACATGGTGAAATAGCTGTTTTGAGCATTGACACAAATTCACAGCTAGCAGATCCTTTCACCAAGGCATTGTCAGTGGCTGCATTCCAGTAGCATACAGCAAGCATTGGAGTTTTAGCTAATCTAGATGCTTAAGTTTAGTAGAGAGTTATTCCAGTTGGAGCAATTTAAAATTATGAGGTTTTTTGAGTTCTTGTGTTTTAGTTGTGATCTTTTATTTTTGTTTATCACAACTTAATTGTAATGACAGTTTAAAGTTATAAATGAAATTTTGAAGTATTTTCATATTTTGGTTATTGCTGCAGCTTTTATTGAATGTTCTGAAAATTGTCGATTTTGTACTTAAAGTTATACTTGCTATCAGATGGCTTAAATCATGTATAGCATGATGTTAAGGTTCAAGCAATAATTTTAAGCCATCAGTGTTCAGTAAATTTGCTTGAGTTTCTGGTTTAAGAAACATAAAGTAGGACCTGGTATATGCCTTCTTGTTGATACACATTAGCATATATCTTATCACTTCTGGTTAGACATATGTGGTTTGCAGAAGCTTGTGTTTATGGTTTTGAAACTCTGCATTTTTGATAAAATGTATTCTGTTTCTTGCTCTGCATAAGTAACTGTGATCTGACCATGTTGGAATGGAGTTCTGGTTTGAATTGTTGTTTGGCGCGCACTTCAGTAAGTTAAATAGATTATGGCATTTTCTGGTGCAAGTTATCAAGGTTAATATGTGTCAGTCCGAGGGGAAGATTGTTAGAATCAAATATGGACTTGTCACACATTAACATTAAGTATATTGATAATTAGCTAAATGTCAAATCTAGTTTAACATGGACACAAACTCAAATCAATACTTGTAACTTAATGGAAGAGTGTATCTATTCATTAAGGTAAGTAATCTTATTCTTAGTCTGCAAGAAAGACTACAATGAAGTGTTACATTAAGAATCTAACTAGGAAACCTAAACCGATATGGATAGCTTTAATGGGAAGCTTCTTGAGGTTTAAGTCACCTATATATCTGTATGAATTGATCCCTGTTGCCATCACGATTATTGCATATTGTTCTGTCCATTGAGAAGCAAGTTGGTAAGCAACAGAAGACTATATCCTAGTGATCGTTGTTGTGCAGTTGCAGAGATGGAATCCATGCCAGTAATTGCTGAAGGTAAGTCTTGATTCTTATGTGATTATTGTCAAGCTTGTATGCATATGCTTGTGAGCATGTATATGGTCTTTACACGCTATGGCGATAGCCAAACGGAGACACAGGACTCGTCGCTGACCCAAATCTACGACCAGGGCTCTACCAACTTTGGAGACCACTCCCAGAATCAAGATCTCAAGGCAATTACTGGGTTCCAAGTCTTTTCGGCTAACTCGGGCTCGGAGGTCGAGGCCAGAACTCAGCTCCCTGGTACCGAGTTTACAGGTCACTTGGTTGAGTCGATTGGGTAAGCTTGGTATTCTGGGTATTCTGGGAAGTCAGAAGAAAGGAAGAACTGTGGTATTCTGAGTAAGCTTCTTGCTCCCAATCGATTCACCTATATTCAATCAAACCCATCTCCGATTTCACTTGAAACCAAAGGAAGTCGCAAACATCAGATCAGATTTAGAGACCAGCAAAGACATTCAGGTCGATTTCGTTTCTGTTATCCAGTATATATCAAGCTTGCTTGATTGTAAATCTGGGCAAGTCGTACTTAATCAGACAGTTGATAACATCAATTCTTGGGATCCTTACCTTAGAATCACATTAACATTTTCTTCAACGACGGTACAAATCACATTGACTAAAGCTTAATCGCAGATTCAACAATTGTCGAAGAGGGTGAAGGCCATCCCAATTCCATGATTACCTGTGCGTTTTCTCGCTGCAGTGTTCGACATCAAGTTTGGTTTGCTACGAATTGGACATGTCGTAACAGATTGTCTTGAATTCTTCTCTCTATTGGGTTCCTCTGCTCCTACGATTAAGCTTTAGTATTTTCTTAATTCATCCTTCTTGATTTCAATTGTTGAATCTGGGGTTGAAGTCCACAAAGTTGTCAATTATCCAATAAACAACAATGATTACGAACTGAATCAAACAAATTCCCTCTTGTCCTTTCGTATACTTCCACTCACTTACTCTACCTTGAACCTTGAAGAAATGAAAAGAACTCCAAGAATGAGGTAGGAAAGGAAAAGTGATAGAATAGGAGTGGCCGAGTGGGTGATCCCGTGATAGTCATTCCAAAAAAATAAAACAAAAGCAGAGAGAAAAAAAAATTATCTAAATAAATAAATAATAAGTCATTTTACCCTTTATTTTTCTCCACGGTTTGCCACGTCAGTTTTTTAACGAAGACGTCATCGATTTTTGACGGAAGTATGTGGTTGATAGCAATATAAGACTCCAGGTATCACATTGATAGCTTTGTGAGTCTGTGTATCAAACTGGCCGGTGCACAAGAGTTGGAGAACTGTTGGTGCATATATATACAACATATCATATCGTATCATATCATACAACCTTAGTTTCTCTTAATTCTATGTGTATCAGTCTATCTTGTCCTTATCAGATCAATTAGACTTATTCAAAGAATACAAAAGCAAGATAAACGCAGCAGTTGGGAATGAAACAGCCACTTTACTGTCAGAAAGCTTATCCGTTCTTTCAATAGGAAGCAATGACCTTGCAATTAATTATTATTCTACACCACCGAGGAGTGGTCACTATGATATTCCAGCTTATACAGATCTCCTGCTTGAATCAGCTTCAAATTTCCTTCAGGTACTATTCGACAAATATTAGCACCTGTCCAACTGATTTAGAGTATTATGGATTTGAAGTGTAATATTGTACCCTACATACTCCTTATGTTAGTTGATGTGGGAGAAATTACAGGAACTTTATGCAATGGGATCAAGAGTGATTGGAGTACTAAGTATGCTGCCAATTGGGTGTGTCATGTGTGCCAGCACAGAGAACACTCAATGGAGGTACAAAGAGAGCCTGCTATGAGACTGAGAACCAAGCAGCAATCCTCTTCAACACAAAGCTCTTCCCCCTTATAGGTTCCCTCAATAAGAGACTTCAAGAAGCAAAACTCATTTACGTTGATATATATAACCCTTTGCTTTCGATGATCCAAGACCCTGCTCAATATGGTAATCTCAGCTGCATTTTCATTCTATCTTCAACTGTAGTAAAGTAGTTCGCTGAAATGATTTATTGATTCAGGATTTGAAGTGGTAGATAAAGGCTCTGTGCAACAAATCTCCAGGTACTTGCAATGATGCTTCCAAGTACATATTCTGGGATGGCTTTCATCCCACAGAAACAGCTTACAGGATCCTGACCTCTGCAATATTAAAGCAAGTTAACAAATTTTTCTGAACTATCTGAAGAATCATAGAAGTTATACAAAATCCTCATATTGCTTTTGGTTTGAGTTGGTTGTGTTTGTTCAAGAATTTGTCAGATACCAACAATAAGAAATTTCCATGTGTGTTCTCTTCTAGCTCATAATATCATCAACTATTATTTCATGGAGAAAGCAAAGACTTCTGAAAAGGAAATAATATTAAAAATTCAAGCCGTTTACATCTGACAACTACTGTTGCTACTAAGATCGACTTCAGTACAGACACTGAAGTAGATATTGCTATTTGCTAAGACAGCAACTAGCCATTGTTTCAAAACATATATAGGAAATATACAGGTAACCAGTTTTAAAACATTATTCCTGCAACCATGATCTGATTTCTTTTGCCTCCTAATTCAAATATATGAGGGTTCCATATCTCCTAAATCTTCCCCAGCAAAGCTACAAAACGTCATACTCCCTAACCTGACCATGCCACCTATATAGATAACGGAAGCAAACTATATACATACAGATACTCGAGGCAATGACGAGCTTAAAGAAGCTTATTCTGAGCCACAGCCTGACATAACTCTTCCTCATAGAACAAAACTCTATTGGAAGCCAAAGATTTGCACAGGGGCTTTGGTAAGGCAGATGGCACCATGCATCTAGAAGGGAAATTTGACTCCTGAAAGAGAACTGCAGCAACCTGCCGCATTTCTGAAACTTTGAGGCGAGATGGTGGCCTGGGACCATGTCTTGGTGCTTTTGGAGTATGCGGGCTTCGTATCCATGTACCCTTGCCATCTCCCTTGCTGCAAAGACCATTTAAAACATAATGTAATGAAGAGCAAAGCTAATAGTTGGGTAATGAGCAATAAAACTGTTCGTTCGAAATATCAACCTTTTGAAAGGCCAGTGTTCAGTGGGGTGGGGCGTCATTGTTCTCAACATCTCCTGTCGAGAGCGATCTGGAGTTGTATAATTAAAGTGATACTGCCTTGCAAGTATAACCTGTTGCCAGTAATATTAATATGGAAGGTCATTTATCTTCAGATTAGAAAAGCAACCAAAATGGATATGATACAGAGAGAAAGAAACTTACAGCTTTCCTAATTCTTTGAGAAACATGAAACACCGGCTTCAGTTGGTCATGGTGCAGGTGACACAATAATTTAACCTATAAATTTATAAAAAGATGAATCAGTATCAGTACAGGAAGAAAACATATTATATCAAATGAGAAACAGGTGAGATATTTTTTCAGGCTCTCAAATTTTAAAGGAAATTGATAGTTCAAAGTTCAAACATATATAATGGAGATAAAAACATGTTTATCTCACCAACACACTACAAGACAAGAAAATCAACCAAGGAAAACTTTGCACAAGTATTCAGAACTCAGATAAAAATTGTTCTTTGTGCGAAGTTATCACTCATTAAAATCAAAGAAACCAGATGATGAATCATCTGATGCAACAACATCCAACTCTCAATTTATCCCGTATTGTCTCTATAATCCTTAATCCTTAAGCATAATGTTCTATCAATTGTATTGCCTTAACTACAACCCAGATTGAATAAGTGGCAAAACATTCCCAAAATGAACACAATGATTCGAGATCCGCATAAATACCAGAAACAAAATACAACAAACAAAGAAAGTAAATGAAAACTATAAAGCAGAAGTCAAATATAGGATACCAGTAAATCCATGGGAAGCGACTCAAGCCTGGACTCCGACTCACAATCTTCCATTCTGGGGGTCATTGGTGTTTTCATCAGACTATTCTGCCTAACGAAATCCACAGGAGACAGCATCAAAGGGGTCCTCGGTGTTTTCAGCAAACTACTCTGCTTAACCAAATTCACCGGCGATAACATCAAAGGAGTCCTTGGTGTTTTCAACAAACTACTCTGCTTAACCAAATTCACAGGCGACGGCATCAAAGGGCTAGCCCTATCTTCAATCCCCAAATCAACATCATCCTTCTTCGTCTCCACTACAGCCACTCGCTTCCTCCCCAGATCAGTACACGGCTTAGCGGAACTGGCCTTGCTGTACTTAAGCTGAGCAAGAGCACCCGGCTTCAGATACTTGTTCCCTGAGCCCCTGGAACCCTTTTTCTGCTTCGAATTCTTCAAACCCCTCTCTTTCGGCGAAACCTTCCCCATTTTCCCCTCTTTTTTATTCAACCCTAAATTAATCTCCCAAAATCCCCAATTTCGCTTTCCAATCACAAAACCTAGCCAACTATCATCTAAACCTGAAACGAAAAGTTCGAATCTTCCTTCACTACTGAAATCAAAATCAAATCTAAACACGAAGTTCAGTCCTTACCTTTCCAGGGTTACAGATCGCTCCAATTCCACCTCTGTAGCCAAAATCACCAGGCGAACCTCGCCGAAACCCTAGCTCTAGAATCAAAATCGAATCGAAAATCAGAGACACACGAGCAACACAGCCTCAAAATTTGAGAGAAAAACCAAAACCAAAACCAAAAATAATAATAATAATAAATAAATAAATAAAAATGGGGGAGAGAGGGAAAACGAAGCGAGAAGGAGGAGAAAGAGAAATGGGGCCGCTAGGGTTTTCTTCACTTACCCCTCTTTTTGTTTTGAAATTGATACGATTTGCCCGCCAAAGTTTAACAGTCGCTAAAAGACAAAAACAAAAAACCGTAGAAAAACTGTGATTTACATTAATAATCCGAGCTGGGGCGTACGTGGCGGGATTTTGTTGGTCCATAATTTACTGCGGTGACTTTACTGCTTGGGTCACTGGGCCTTATCGGATGGCGGAGATTGCGTGGTTCCCATATTTGGATTTTTTTATTTTATTTTTTTTAAATGCTTGGAGGGAATAATAAAATATTCACGTGTTTGAGAGGGAAGGGGAAAATGATTGTGGGTGGTCTATTTTGCCCCTGGTGATGATGGGTTGAACACTTGAATGGTAACCAAGTGGGGGAAGGGGGGTTGGGAGGGTGGTTTGGGGAATCTTGGAATGTGTGAAGGGGGGGGGGGGGTACTTTTGGTATCTCGGGTGTTGTGAGAGGTGGGAGAGTGGGTGGGTTTGGCTTTATCAGGCCCATCGCATGATGGGGATTGAATGCCCTGAAAGTACAGAATCGACCCTTTATGTCAGCATTAACCACGCGTGAGTGGCGCTTCTATGGGTTGATGTGACGAGGGTAATGTAGTCAATTGAAGTTTCAAATTAATATTTGATTGTTAGCCTTTGACTAGTATAGGACAGAATCATAAGTGAGTTGTCTCAGATTACGTGTGAGAGAATTAGAAGCGCTTGATAAGCACTTTTTTTGTATTTGCTTCAAGTTATACAGTCTATCAACGTATTACTATATCAAGGACTTAGTTTAATACATGAATAGAGTACACTGATTTTAAATAGTTTCAAATTAGTCAATCATTCTTTGTCAACAAAAAAAAATTAGTCAATCGTTGTATAGAATTAGTCTGTCTTTAAATCAAATTAATCTACTTAATGTACCATGAACAAACCCTCATAAGCAATTCCAAATATACCATGAACAAACCCTCATAAGCAATCCCAAATATACCAATATAGTCATATGACCACCAAGTCATTGCACAAACACAAGTGTCTACAACACACTAACAACAACAACAACAAAAAAATTCAATTTGTAACTTTGTAAGTAGTGTCATGTTCTGTTGCCAATGTAATAGCCTAATTTGATATTGGGCTAAATACTGTTTATTACCCTGTGCTTTGAGCTCAACATCAATTCAGTCCCTCGACTTTCAATTTCATCAAAAACACCCCCACAATATCATCTTCTCGTCCAATAAATCCCTCCGTCAAGATTCCGGCAAGTTCAGACGTTAAACTGTTGACATGGCGTTCCAACTCTGCAAAAGTGGGGCCCACATGGAAGTGAAATTCCCAAAATGACCCTGTCTCTATTCTAACTCAGATTACAGCCCAAATCCATGGCTTCCCACTGCTCTCTCTCCGCCGTCTTTCTTCTCACCCTCCTTACAACAACTACCTCGCCGGACATGCACGCTGGTCACCGTCTTGAATCACTCACCTCCAGCATAAAGATCTTCTTTTGGGCTAGAACTAAAACCAATCAATCTATCTACAATTTTCACCATTTCTCAGCAATTGGATTAAAGCTTTGGTTAGTGAACCCAAACCCAAACCCAAAGAGTGCTGATTAGCCGACTGTGGCAATGGTGCTTGAGCGAGATTCCGAGCGTCTCCGGAAGATGTGGTGGCTGGCCTTGACTTGTCGTAGGCCAAGTTCAATGAATGAACGAACCCAATCGGATTCGTTATAATCTGATTCTCCAAATCCATGGCTTCCCACTTCTCTCTCACCGCCGTCTTTCTTCTCACCCTCCTCATTGCAACTACCTCGCCGGACATGCACGCCAGCCACCGCAATCCCTGAAATGGGTACCGATCTAATTCGATGGGTATGGCTCGTATCGGAATAGGTTGGATCTTGCTGGAGGGCTCATTCCGCGGCCATGGCTATTATAGCAACCACAACAACAACTCTGAACCCCGTCACCACAACAATAACAACAGCAACTTCAATCCCGGCTTCGGCCAGTCGAACTCGTTCCAGCCACCACCGCCGCCCGCTCTGCCGCGAAAAGGGGACATCTTTATGGGTAGGGCTTCTTCTATGTGAGGATGATCTTGCTTCTGGGAGACATAAAGAGCCCAAGGTGGGAAGAGATGTTGGGAATGCAAGGGAGAGTGAGGATGCAGTGGATTTGGAGATGAAGGAGGATATGAGCTCCAAGCCGAGTTCTTCTGGAGTTGGGAGAGAGGCAGGGGCAATTTTAGAATTTTGCCTGATGGGTGGGGCCCACATGATATGACATGGCATGCCTCGTCAGCGAGTTAAAGGCTCCAATTGACGGATTATTGACAAAATGACCTATTAGATGAGATTTGATAATGCAGGGGTGTTTTTGATGAAATTGAAAGTCGAGAGACTGAATCGATGTTGGGCTCAAACCACAGGGTACTAAACAGTATTTAGCCCTTTGATATTTGACCTAATCCGCCATGAACTATTTGGCTTAGCATCTCAAATTTCATAGACAAAACATTAAGATTCTATCAAGCACATGGTTTGCTCTGCTATAAAATTGAGATCGGTTGATAGTTTAATACTTTTTTTTTAAAGGTTAATACTATTAATATTTAACAGAAAAGTAATTGTGAAAAAATATTCTTTAAATACTTTACAGGGTCTGTCTGATTAAAATGTTAGCCTCGCTTACATTCAAACTTTTTTTGTGATAACCTTCAACAATTTTTATATATTTTTTTTTTATCAGATAAACAACTCAAATGCTACAACTAGTCTTTCGTGAGCCGAACTCACAACCTCACACTTACGAAGGGGAGACTATGTCACTAGACCAAATGGTACTGGGCAACAATTTTTATATTGAATATAACTCTATTCCACATAACACAGAAAAATATGAGAGAATTTAGATCTCTTTGACAAGCAATGCAAATAGTAATGAAATTGTCTTAGTGTTGGTTACAAACTTATAATTGAGTTTTTTTTTTTTATCAGGTAGTTAGCTGTTAATAACTCACACACCTATGCAGTGGTATCTCAGCGCCAGACTTATAATTGAGTTTGAACGCAATAATTACACAATAATTTCTCAAAAAAAAAAAAAACAGTAATTACACTTGACCAATATCGTAAAATGAAGAAGTAAATGGAAAATAAAGACATGTAGGCCAGATCCACTTTTCAATCCAAAGAGTTTGACAAGACCACTTTTCACTCCACTTATCTTTGACCGAGACCACTTAATGAGCCCAAAGCTGGACCAAGTCCACTTATTCAGCCCAAAGCTGGACCCAAACCCAGGCTTCCGATGAGCGTAGCTAAATGAACCCAGCATAAATCTAAATACACTCGGCCAACTTTGCCCCTTTATTGAACAAAAGAAGTCTTAAGCGCACCCAGCTTCCTCAATCCTTTTAAGATCATGCTGCAGAGGAGGTTTTCTTTTTACTCTTTTACTTTGATGTTATCCACGCACTTTCAGTCTTTCAGCAATTCTTCTTTCATCGTCGAAAGGAGAAAATCTTTTTTCAGTCTTCAAAAAACATTTGCAGATGATACATAGAACTTTGATACGGGCGTTGAGGGTTTTCATGGTTTGGAATATTGGGGCTTTGGTTTCTCATGCAATTTGGTTTTGCTAAGAAACATGGTTTGTTTGGAGATGATTCATGATTCAAGTTTAAGAAAGCTGACTTCGGAAGTCTCAATTATAATTTGTTAGCAAGAGCAATCTTTGGGAATTGGGCGAATAGAGAGAATGGGAAGGAGGATGTTGGGCTGATGGAGAAGAGGGTGAAGAACATGGATAATAATACCTATATGGTTGATTACTGCTCGGTTTGGGCTATCTCAGCGTCCAAATTTGAGAGGATGCAGCCATCCAGCCAGTGTTGTATGCTTTAGACATTAGGGGTAAATTTGGTTAATTTAGATAATTTTTTAAGTGCGGGATACATTAATTTGCTGAATTCATTTCCCTTCCTATTAGAAGGAGGAGAAATTTTTTAGTGCTCCAATCAAACCATGTCATCATGAATGAATGAGGAGTAAACACGTGTGCACTCTCAATACAACTAGGTCGTGTTTGTTACGAGGGACTGGACGGGATTGGACGGGACTGGGTACTATAACACGAGGTAGCCCATGTTTGGCAATAACCGGGACTGTGTTAAATGAGACTATGCAGTCCCAAAACACAGCCCACACTGTCTACGAGAGCAACGCCAAAACTCATGGGATTGTGGAAGCCGCTGTTGTAGACGTCGAAATCCATTCTCGCTGGATCTGCTCTTCGCCTCAACCTCATCATTCTCTCTCTCTCTCTCTCTCTCTCTCTCTCTCATGCCATTCTTTTGCTTCAGCCTCCTTCAACACCTCTTCTTCAGGTTCAATTTCATCTTCTCTCTCATTGCACTGATTATTTTTCACTCTCCCCTTCAATCCTCTACCTTCTTCTTTCTCTATCTCCTTTATTATAGATGATTTGTTTATGGGTTGATATTATTTTAAGGATTTGGTGTCTGGGTAGCTTGATTTGCTGAGAATTTTGATCAATTTTGTGTCTGGGTAGCTTGACCTGGTAAGATTTGTGATCAATTTCACGTTTGTGCTATTTTGTTCTTCTGGGTTTTTTTTTTTTTTTTTTTTTTTTTTTTTTTTCTGGGTTTAAAGACTGGTTTTTGTTTAAGGTTGAGTTTGTCTTTGTTTTTTGCATAGTTCCTCAAGGCTTGATTAATCATTAATTGAGTTGGGTCTCCTCTGTTAGTTTTCAACTCCACCAATCAATGCTTATTCTGGTGTTCTTCTTTCTTCTGTGGTTGTTCTTTCTTATTATCAGTTGGAGCACCAAACATGGATCAGGATTGTTATAGAAATAAGCCAAGTTATAAGAGTCCGGGATTGCTATAGAAATTAAGGTGAAGGGTGATAGTCCTGTGAAACAAACATGGCCCTAAAGATATGGGAATATCCAAACTATCCTCGTCCCCTCTCCTCTCTCTCACGGGATGTCATCTCTTCTCTCTAGTAATAGACTAGTATGCTATTTCTATAATGGAAACCAGTGAAGTGCAAACCTCCTCCATCCGTTGCTTCTTTTGATCCCTTGAATCACTTCAAATTTTGATAAAATCTAGAACTTGTTTTCCTCTTTGAATTTTCATTTCATGTAATGAAGTTTCCATCTCGGCCAATTCGCCTTGTAGATTTTGATTGCTTGATTTATGGATATAGGTTTTTTCTTCATTTTTGGTTGTTTGGACATATGGGCAGTCCGATAAGGGTTAATCTTCATCATATTGAGAACTAGGAAGAGCCCAACATGGCTGATGTACTATTTGGGTGCTATTTCCCTAGAAAATAAAAAGTGGAACTTCATGAACAAAGCCTAATTCTCAAAGACACTGACAAATTCTACTCCGAAAAAAAAAAGACCCTGACAAATTTTTTATTTTTATTTTGAGAGATTTGAATTCCATTAAATTAATTTTGAATCGAGCCTTGAATCCTTCATCACTAAACGAACAATTAATTAACATCCTCTTCTCTATACATTTTTTTCAATAAATCCTCCTCTATACATTGCAAACATGTGGTTTCCAACAATAATAGGCGGAGAAAACAAGAAGATTGATCCAATTGGAAGTCCATGTTCTGTGACTGAGAAGAAGTATATGCTATGATATTTTTTCATTTCAGATCTGGGTTTTCTTCATGTGATTCTTCTACCGGTGAGTTTGGTAGGAGAAATAGGGATGGCAATAATCCCCATCGGGTATTCGACCCTAATGGGGAGAAATTCGGGGGAAAACGGGTAATGGGGATGGGGATCCCCAGTATTCGAATTCGTACCCGGCGGGGATGGTATTTTGATTCTCATTCCCATAACCACCCAATAAGAATTATCTAATATATATAAATATATATATATATATATATATATATATATATATAATATTTTTTTGATATTATTTATAAATAAATATCTATGTAAACTTCATCTTTTTGTCAATATTTAAATTCTGTCAATATATTTTTGATAGTATTCAATTCACCTTGTTAGAGTGAATGAGAAGTTGTTAGGTTACACTAAGCAATTGATTGTGGAATTTTTTTGTCGAATGCTGACTGTTTTTGTTCTGTTTTTAAGTGAGACTTGTATTTGTTTTTGTTTGATTGAAATAAAGAATTTATTTTATGTTGATGTTTGATTTTAACTTCATACTTTACAATCAACAATTATTTGTATGAATTTTTATATAATAAATTAGTAATATTATTAACGAGGATTGGGGCGGGTACGGGGACCTAATCCGCAATGGGGACGGGGACGGGGAATCTCCAGTTTCTTATTACGGGGATTGGGGCGGGTAAGGGGATGAGGAATGAAGTCGGGTATGGGGATGGTAATTTAATCCCCTTACCCTACCCTCCCCATTGCCATCCCTAAGGAGAAACGACAGCATCAAAGAGAGAGTAGAGGGGGGTATTTTGGAAAAGCCAATATTTAGTCTTATTGAGTATATCCACGTGGTCACTCCTCATTCGGTCGTCAAACCATGTCAGATGATGACATGGTTTGACGGGAGCACTGAAAAATTTCTTTTAGAGGGACTGGATCAACATAAATCCTAATGATTTTCAGTGGACCACAAACTTCTTCGTCATTTTTCTTCTATTAACCGCAAACTGAATGGAGACAAAAATTATTGGAAGAATCGGGTGAACCTAAAACCCTTGTGATTTTCGGTGAACCACAAACTTCTTCATTATCATTCTTCTATCAATTGCATACCAAATGTGAAAAATTAGCAGCAATGGAGGTCAAAGTGGCAAGAGTCGCAAGTGATCAACATTACAAACCAAGAGGTTCAAAACATGAGATGGCACATCTAGGATCTCGAACCTGAGACCGTGGCGATGCTCTAACCGACTGAGTTAATAGGCCTATCACACAAATTTATTTTTTAAGGATACCATTAGCAATTATAACAAATTACATTTAAGTTATTGACAAAATATGACTTTACAAATAAATCATCTAAAGATTGAATTAAACATATAATGACTAAATCTTACAAATAAGGACAATGTGCTCTCCACTTGCCACATGTCATGAGTTAATTTACTTTTTTATCCTTAACTACTTCTTTTAACTTCTAATCATTTTATAAAGATCAAATCTTACAAATAAGGACAATCTGCTCTCCACTTGCCACATGCCATGAGTTAATTTACTTTTTTACCCTTAACTACTTCTTTTGACTTCTAATTCCCTTATGTTACTTTTTTTTTTTTTTTTTCTGAGAATAATTCTTTATGTTACTTTTTTTTTCCTTGAGAATAATCCATTTATGTTACTTCACAAAATCTCACTCTCCTACTACTCTCATCTCATCATCTAATCCTGCTACTGTACTCGTCCAATCCTGCTACTGCACTCATACTCGTCCAGTTCTGCTACTTGTTTTCTGCTACTGTACTTGTCCAATCCTGCTACTGCACTCATACTCGTCCAGTTCTGCTACTGCACTCGTCATCGCCCAATCCTGCTACTGCACTCGTACTCGTCCAGTTTTGCTATTGCCCTCGCTGCACTCATACTCGTTCAGTTCTGCTACTACACTTGTACTCGTGTTCTGCTACTGCACTCGTCATCACCTAATCCTGCTACTGCACTCGTCATCGCCCAATCCTGCTACTGCACTCATACTCGTCCAGTTTTGCTACTGCACTTGTCCAATCCTGCTACTGCCCTCGCTGCACTCATACTCGTTCAGTTCTGCTACTACACAGTAGCACATAACAACAATAAACTGCAGAAAGAAACTTCAATTAAACACAGTAGCACATAACAACAATAAACTGCAGAAAGAAACTTCAATTAAACACAGTAGCACATAACAATAATAAACTGCATAAAGAAACTTCAAATAAACTGCACACAAATAAACATCAAATAAACTGCACACAGTAGCACATAATAAACTGCACACAGTAGCACATAACAACAATAAACTGCTGAAAGAAACTTCAATTAAACATAGTAGCACATAACAATAATAAACTACACAAATAAACTTCAAATAAACTGCACACAAATAAACATCAAATAAACTGCACACAGTAGCACATAACAATAATAAACTGCAGAACGAAACTTCAAATAAATTGCACACAGTAGCACATAACAATAATAAACTGCACACAGTAGCACATAACAACAATAAACTTAACACAGTAGCACATAACAACAATAAACTGCATAAAGAAACTTCAATTGAACACAGTAGCACATAACAACAATAACATAGTAGCACATAACAAATACAACAATAACACAGTAGCACAAATACAAGAATAACACAGTAGCACATAACAACAATAAACTGCAGAAAGAAATTTCAATTGAACACAGTAGCACATAACAACAATAACACAATAGCACAGTAGCACATAACAATTACAACAATAACACAGTAGCACAGTAGCACAAATACAAGAATAACACAGTAGCACATAACAATAGTATGTAAGTTGAACAGTAGCACATAACAATAGTATGTAAGTTGAAAACTGCACACATAGTATTGCTACTGCTACCACCAGTACCCTAGTTCTGTAAAAGAAGTCTGTAATGTGCATAGAGCATAAGAGTTATCACTCGTACAATTTGGCGAAATTATATGTAGCATCCTACCAAACCTCCACATTAAGCATGCTACTGCTACCACCATAAATTCAGTGCCTAATCCAAGATAGCATTATCAATACCTTTCTTTCTTTGCTTTTTGACTTCATCTCATTCTGAAAAGCATTCTATACAAAAGAAATGCCAGTTCAGGTACGATTATCATGGCTTCAACTTTTTTTGACCTAGCACATTACGCATGCTACTTCTACGACCAGTACCCTAGTTCTGTAAAAGAAGTTTGTAATGCAGAACCCATATCATAGCCTTTGATAACCATAACAACATCCACAACATTTCATAAGCATGCTACTGCTACCAGTACTTAAACCAACTTAATAACATCCAAATTATCCAAACTACTCTTCCAAAAAAAAAAAAAAAATTATCCAAACCAAAATATATTTAACGAAAATTTTAGTTTATCAAGAGATTGAAAAGAAGTGCCTCATTGAACCTCCACATTAAGCATGCTACTGCTACCACAAGTACCCTAGTTTCGTGATCAATTTCATTGGTACTAATCAAATGAGGAAATAACAGCTAATCAACCACTCGATTCCCAATTAGATCCAACACAAAATGCAACACAAAATTGAAAAAACAGTCGACGCAAGTGAGAAGCAGCAATCCAACAGTATCAGAAGTCAAAATCTTCCTCATTCCAGCATTTGATTTTTCCGACAAAATGTGAGAAAGCTATAGCAGAGACTATGGAATTAGAAGTGGATGCGAAGCTGAGAGCAAAGACAAACCTCCGAATAAGAAGAAGGATTGAAGGATCGAAGGAGATTGGGGCCTCGGGATCGGCGGAGTTAAGAGGAGGAGGAGGAGGAGTAGCTGGAGGTGGAGAGAACGTGAGATCGACCACCGGCATCGGAGCTGCGGGTTGGACTCGCCGACATCTGACTTGAGATCGACGATTGGCACCGGAGCTGCGGCAGTGTCCTGAGTCGGACGAGGCGACGTTGACGAGTCGAGGTCTTGAGTCGCTAGAGGGAGCTGATGAGAGAAGAGAAAAGTTTGGGTCTGAACGGAGGGAGTTGAGAGAAAAAAATCATAATCTTTTGATAATGGCATTGCAGTAATTTTAATGAAAAATTGTATTGATTCGTAATTACGCATGAAATCTCAGAGATTAGGTCTACTCCATTCTCTTTGGGCTTGGGCTTTGTGTCCTTATTTGTATAAATCTTATACAAGATGGGTTTTCTGTTTTTGTAAATTTGGTCAGTTACTTATATGTAATTTTCTATAGCAATTATTGATGTTATCCATATTAGCCCCACGAGTATAAATGA
Source organism: Rosa rugosa (assembly GCF_958449725.1). Taxonomy (NCBI): domain Eukaryota; kingdom Viridiplantae; phylum Streptophyta; class Magnoliopsida; order Rosales; family Rosaceae; genus Rosa; species Rosa rugosa. The sequence continues at coordinate 10,072,645 of NC_084820.1, read as the reverse complement.
CACTACGATTCCAACAATTAATGGATATTTATAAAACCTACGTCAACCAGGAATGTTTATCATGATTATCGTAATAGCATGATGGCTTCTCCGACGAGCAATGAATGAGACCTTTCGCCCGCAAGTCCATCCCAAATCATCATTATCTTGAACATGCCGATAAAGCAATTGTGATTTTTATGGGGTTGAACTTTGAAGGAAGGCCTCTTGAATAAATTGCACGACAAGGTTACCATCAAGTTCCAAGTTGAATGAGATTCCAAATGGAATGTCGTAGTGGGTGCTACTATGACATTTCATTAGACTTATTGGATTTCTTCTTTGTTTTATGTATGGGCCGGAGGCAAGTTTTTGATACATGCTCATCACCACGACACGAAGTTGGCGCACTAGAGTACAACGCTAATCAATTGTTGCTTCGTCTCAATGTATTTATCCTTTAAAAATAATTTTCAATGGTGTTTGACGCGACATGAACTACTCTATATATTTGTCTGAATTTGACACGATACACATATTTTCACTATGAGTTATGAGTAACACAGAACACATTTAATGTTTGGACACCGATACGTGAATTATATGCATCGATATAAAATAAAAATACATAATCTTTTTATATAAATATAATTTTAAAATAAGTGTTGTGAGTCCGTGACACGTAGTTTTACAAATTGTAGTTAGAGACTTCAAATACCCCATATGAAATTTATGCTTTTAACATCATAGTTCCATTACTCTTTATCTTTGGCCCCAATTTTAGATGCGACTTGTTCATTGCTTTAAGGGCAATATTTGGCTTTAATACGTGTTTTTGTTAAAAAAAAAAAAACAAGTCTAAAGATTGAAACAGAATCCTTAACTGCTACAAATCAATTGGGATTTACATAACTTGCGAGACAAATGATGCCCACAACAATGCATGGGCTATGATAATGACCACCCAAAAGTGGGTTTAGCCTCAATGAGTGCAAACAAATATAGCTAGCCATTGACAACTCCATCTTATCGATTTTTAGGTACACAACAACACACCCAAAAAGGCCTCTGTCAAAGCATGTTTCTGTTGGCCATTGCTCTTAGGGCACGTAATGTTCAGTGAGTGGGGAAAAAAAGGAAGTTGGATTGGTTACCTTTTCTATGTTGAAATGGTTCTTTTACCATTAGGAATTGGCACATAGTTTTCCAGAACAGAAAAGGACTAAGTTTAATTAGTGGCCAAATATGTGGTAGTAATTGGGGGCATGTTACTCTAATCATTCATTTTAATGGGTCACATATCCTTTGGTAATCACGAGTTGACAAATGACAACCAAGTCCCAACAGCCAGCTCCTTTCTCTTATTTTCTTTCGGGTTTTTAACCCCTTCCCAAATATTCTTTGTCGAAAAAACCCCTTCCCAAATATTCAATTACAAAGTGTAACCAAAAAAAAAATATTCAATTACAAAGATATGGGAAGATCTGTAAAAGTTAAATGACTTCATCTATATTGTATTTTATTTACTAGGTTAAGATAACCATGGTTAGGTTTATCAGCTTAACAACTTTGAATTCACATTTATAGCGGAATAGAATTCTATAATTCAATATTTAGTTAATTTTTGTAACCGAGCCCTTGCACGAAAATGATTAGTTGTTTGATGGGAACTAAAACAAACGCTTAAGAGACACCTTGAGCCGTAAATGTTAGAGGTATTTTTACTCCAAAACACAATTGTAATTGTAAAAAGTATGTTGTATTCATTATTATGAATTTACCTTGTTGCCATTACAGCCTAATTATTTCATTGCCGGCCAATTCTTTATCTCAATGGCACTTTTCTGAAAATTGTAAAATTTAACCCACCATCAACGTGTAGTTGGATCCGAAAGGAATGAGTAGATAAATTAATATTATGATATGTTACGGATTCATACCTATCCGTATTAGTATTCGTAATTTATGTTGAAATTTTTTTGAATAATATTTCAAATACAACAATATAGTTTTATACATAAGAGTAAACTCAAAACACGAGTATAATTGAAATATCAAACAATTCCAACTTTAAAGATCTTCATAATGGTTTTCTTTTGCAATGTTCATGCTCCGTGGATGACCAAACACAAAGACAATGATAGCTAGTGCTATTCCATGAAGGTCAATGGAAGCTATGCCTAGCTAGCTTAGTCTACCCTCTCCGATGGCAACCACCTTCTTCCTCCACAAACTTACAAGCAATTTGGGACACACTCACAGCACACCACTCAGGCACTCAAAAGGGTTCATACTTTTTGTATATACCCCAGAAAACTATACAATCCCAAAAGGCAAAAGGAAGAGAATTGAAAATACATACAATTTTTGGGTACCAGAGACTCATAGTTGAGTCCACACAGCCTGTAATCTTGCGCAGGCCAGCCTTTTCTGCACCTTCTTTTTTCTATGAAATACATACTTTTAGCCAGTTTTAGGTTCACCTATTTACTAAAAAAGTACATGGTTAATATTATATGCATCATTTTCATGTTCTTAAACTTAGGAAGACAGCACCCAATTTGTTTAATAATGGAGATATTGGTCCCAACAAATCCACTAACACTATTGGTCCTTATTCTTTTAATTAGTACCTAATTTTTGTTCCACCATTTCACACGTACACCATTCAGCCATATTGAAATGGGTATAAATTATACATGTGTAAGATGAGCATAGGGGTTTTGTGATAAACAAAGGGACTCAGGGTTTAAGATACTCAATTTGAGGTTTAATATTGTTGTGTTATTGACTCAAGTTCAATTGGTGTAGGCACTTCTATTTATGGGGATTAGGCTTATAGGGCGTGCTATGTCTTATAGTGATAACTTGTAGCCATAATATCAAGTAGTGAGGACGTAAAAAAAGAATGTTTTCTTCTCTGACCCTCGCTAGAGGGTTTTCTTGGCGGCGGCTTGTTAGTGGCGGTCTTGTACCTGCGATTGAGCAAGGTTTTTCACCTCTCTCTCGTCTTTTCCTCGGGGTTGATAGCGGGCTTGCTCGGCGTTTCCTCGTGTTCATAAACTGTGGTCTCTTGCTTTTGACTGTGAGCGGGGCTGGAGTTCGGGAGTCCGGTTTGGAGTTGAATTTGCATATCAGTGATCCTCTGGTTGAGAGGATCAGAGAAGTTTTGATGCTTGGGGCACCTTGGTCGAAGGCGTCTGGGGCTGGTTGGCAATCGCTGATTGGTGACGGGGACTGGCAGGATCCGGTTCGTGCTTCTCCATTGGACAAAAGCTGTGATGAATCAGGGCACTGGTCGTGGAATTCTCCTTCCAGAGGCGTTGACAGGGATGAGGCTGACATCACCGCTGCTGGCCAGGACAAAGTTGGCCGCGATCTGGTGCAGGGTTTGGTCCTTGACGACGGCAGTGGTTTCCATGGGAGCAGTAGCTTCCATGGCGATGGCGGGGGTTTCCGAGAGGGTGGCGGCAGCGGCAGTGCTAGGTTTTGGGCCCATATGTAGGTGGCGGTTGCAACACCAGGGTTGTCTTCTCCTCTAGGGTTTGCGGAAATTGGGCCTTGGATATGGTCCACTTCTGTGGGGCTTTGGGCTCATTGTTGGCCTATGTTTTTATTTTTTAATTTAGTAGTGGGCCTTTCTCTCTTTGTCCACAAAGAGGGTGGGTCTGTATTTTTCTTGGCTTGAACGGGAAAGAATGCGGAGAAAGATTGAGGCTCTGTTGTCTTTTTTACTTTTCTTTAGAGCTCTAATTTTTCTTTGTCTGAGCTTAATATTAAAAGGTGGGTGTGCTGAGTAGTACGCTTGTGTGAGGGGTGTGCTAGTGTAGTGTGCTCTATGTAATGGCTTATTCTAACGGCCCTATGGGCAAGTCATTATTGTACTGCTTGCTGAACTTTATAAAAGTGTGACATTTTCAACTCAAAAAAAAATGTCTTATAGTGATAATTAACACCCGTGATCAAGATTCATTGGATTAATAGTTGGCCGTTAGGTGGCTTTTGTTGGTATAAACTATAAAGTATTTCTAATTAAATACATTCTCCATGAGGTCGAAACCTACAGTTTTGCAGCATGAAGTAGCGGCGGCCTTCTTGATCGCTTCCGACTAGCACGGGTATTCTTTAGGTATTTATTAGGAGGGAAAGGGTGGTCGGTCGGTCTTTTAGTTGGATTTTATCTTTGATTCGTTATAAATTTGTGACAAAAATTGGCAAAAACAATCGGATGAATTAGTTGGAAGATATTTAAAAAAATTAAAACTTAAGGAATATTAAGAAGTTGAGACAACGTTTCCAAAAAAAAAAAAGAAGAAGTTGAGTCAGAATTTGCCAAACTTTATAATGAATATACACCACATAAAATAAGAATGGACCCAAATTAAGATTTTCCTAAATCTCTATCAGAGAAAAGGTTATTGATGTATAAATCTCTAATATGGTGTAATGATGAAGCAAATCAAATATCAACCAGCATATTATCACAAAATTGTCATATAATTGGTGTCCCTACCATTCCTTCATCATATCTCAACAATTTGTTTTTTTCTCTTTTGAGTCCAATCTAAAGAACAATTTAGTACAATAATGCTCAACTTTCAACCACATCAATGAGAAATGTGCTGATTTTGATATAATGTAATTTTGTCACAAATATTATTCTATCAAAATCACTTTTAGGGTAATTGGGTTGCGGTCAATTAAGATAATTAGAATTTGAAATTCATTAAAATAGAAGGTGTTTTGATATTCTCGTTGGTTAAGTAGTTTTGGATATGAAGTGTCACTTTAGGATAGTTCCTTATGCCTCTTTTACTCGTTAGATGATTTACTTGGGTGTTGATTTCTTAGTTGTGATGTTATTAAACAAGCTGGAATGAGGGCTATCTTTTTGAGTAAAAACACAATTTTTTATATTAAGAAAACTGAATATCATGATATATCATTCATAAAGTACTAATGTATTACATACACCATAAGTCAAAACATTATCACACGAATTACTTTAAAGTTACTGAAAATGGAGAATCTAGAGATGTTCTATTATTCTAATAATATCTCATAGACAACTACAAGAAAGACGCTGTCATCTTCTAATCTTCTATAGTCTATACCATGTTGAAAGAATATCTTATTTCCTTTGTTAGTGAAATTGTATGATCTCTGAAATGATATTCATTCATTAGGTGGTTTTATTTTCTATTTTTTGGATAAGTCGATAAGAAAATAAATAAATTTGTTGGAAAAGAATTTCATGTTAGAAGGGGAGACAGAGAGAGCTATCAACGGGGTTGTGCTGAAAAAGATAGACGAACTACACGTGGCACGACTGTCATGTGGAGTATGTCACGGTCGTACAATATAGTTGGGTCCACTTGGCAGTTGCCAGAGAATTGATGTTGAACCCCACTATGGCACCATTAGAATATGCGGTGTGTTACTGTTTATCGTTAAAGCCTTAAACTTTCATTAATTACTCTTTTACCCTTTTTCCCTTCTCAACGACCTTGTCGGTTGAGCTGTCTTCATTTACTGCCTCAGCTGTCACCTTGTTTCCATCGATTAAAAAGTTAAAAACCTGCCTAAATATTACTTACCATTAATCAATAATCAGTCTCTACCTTTTTCTTTTTTTTTGTCAAAGCACTCTCTGCCCTAGCATAAGGGGAACTGGGAAAAAAGAGAAAAGATTTGGGGTAAATATCTTAGGCCCCCCGCAGGGGCGGATTCATATAGAGCCCAGATTAGGCACTTGCTTAGACTGAGTTTTTGAGTTTACACTAATTTGGTGTAGGCAATGTATGTGAAAATGGCAGAAATTGAGCAAAATCAAGGTGAATTGGGGAAGAAAATGGCAGAAATTGGGCAAAAACAGGGCAAAATCTTCATAATTGCCTCCATAATCTATAGCTTCCCTCTAATTTTCCTCTCTTCCCCTTCTGCCATTGTCTTGCCTTACCTGAAAAAAAATTCTGGCTCCACCCCTGGCCCCCCCGTACTCCAAGTATTTGCACAATTAGAATATCAAAAACCGACCCCAACAAATTAGATAGATCGTGACTATGTTAAAAAAAAAAATTGTTAAAAAGAAAATTTGTTTAAAAAAGAAAGATAAATCGTGATGACCTTAAACAAATTTGTAATCCTTAATATCGATCAAGATAATGTGTTAAGAGTTTAAGACATAATTTTTTTTTTTTGAAAGGAGACATAATTTTTTTACTATATCTAAAATTTGGGAGGTCAAGATGAAGATGAAGAGTAGCTTGTTTTTAATATAGCATGTTTCCAAATTTGATAGAGGTCCAATGAAATATAATTTAAACAAGTCTACATAGATTATTCCCAAAACATGTTCCACAAGAAATATATGTTTTAAATATAACCAGAAAGAAAAATGTTTTAAAATTGTAGATTTTTTTTTTCAATACTATGAGATTGTAGACTGTTTGTAATTGTATCTTCTAGGTGAATGTGTTACCTTTTTTGACTTTGATAAAGTAAGACTCTATTTTTCCATTACAAATGCAAGAGTTACAATAGTCACAACATTTTAGTAAGAATTACAGTACCACACGATGCACGCATATGAAAAATTTTGGGCTCAATTGTCCGACGAAGTCATATATGACAATTCTCTTACAATAATGTGGACCAAACACTATGAACATCAATCACTTTTGTCTAATTAATAGTGAGAAAATTAATTTACGATTTAAAGTGGTGTTCATGTAAATTTTGAAAGTAGGTTAAAAAAAAGTAAAAGAAAAGCAGGTAAAAACTCACCAAACCTTCCAAAAGTTTTTACTTTTTTGGAAGTAAACAAGTAATGACGCCGTTACCGTCGGCCAAAAGGTAGTTGGCACTGTCGTAAAATCAAAACCGAAGCAAGGGTAAATGCGTAATCTAAATTCCCTGCACCACCTTCTCTGGCGTGGCGTGTGCACTGGAGGCCAAAGAGCAACTCTTTCCTGCAAAACAACACGGGGACAAATTACACCGAAGCCTTTTCTAACATAGAAAATTGGGATGAAGAAGAGGATGGAGGATATAGAGTGAGTGAGTGGTAGTTTTCACACCTCTCTCTCTCTTTGCTTTTTCTCTCTGCTCAAAATCTTCCGAAGTCCACAGAGAGGAGGGAGCAGGAAGAAGAAGAAACTCGTGCCCGCAAAGCAATGCCCTGCGCTGCTCGCACTCCGATGCCTCCTCTTTAACTTTTCTTCCAGTTTCATGCAATAAAAAACAACCCAAACCCCAAGGATTTCAGAAAATTTACAGCAAAGAAGAAAAAAGGTAAAACTCTCACTCGCCTCACTCTCATTTTGCTTTTTTTTTTTTTTTTTTGAGCGAAATTTGCATATTCTCTTCTGAAGATTCCGGCGAGGTGACGGCGGTGGATATTTTTGTTTATGATTTTTCTTGTTGAAGGGATAAAGCAAACAACGGATTTCTTTTGTCTATGTCTTTTTTCTTTTTTTTTTTCCTTTTCTTTTCGGCTTTGTTTAATTCAGCGTTGAAAAGCGAGTCAAGAAGCGTAAAGCATGAAGAATTGAAGATTTCGTTATCTGATTTTCTCAGCTTCTTGTTTGGCTGCAGTTTAAATGTGCTAGCTCTCAAGTGTTATAAAGCTCAGATTGCTGAAGATCTCTGTAGGAAATGCAATTTTCGACGTTTTCTTCCGGCGAAGGAGCTTCTGATCCGGCCTGAAAGCATAAATTTGCCGGAATTTGCAACGTTTACAGAGTAAGTGTTGTTTTAAAGCTTAATTTTGGTCTATATTAAAGTCAAATCTCAGTGATTATAGTGAAAGTGCTATCTCTGTAGCGTTTGAAGGTTTTGAGAGGCGAAAATGGCGTCATGGGACCACTTCGGGGATATTGCCAATGTGGCTCAGTTGACGGGGCTGGACGCCGTGAAGCTGATCGGAATGATCGTGAAGGCGGCGGCCACGGCGAGAATGCACAAGAAGAACTGCAGGCAATTTGCGCAGCATCTGAAGCTGATCGGGAATTTATTGGAGCAACTCAAGATCTCGGAGCTCAAGAGGTATCCAGAGACTCGAGAGCCGTTGGAGCAGCTGGAGGAGGCTCTGAGGAGGTCATACATTTTGGTCAACAGCTGCCAGGACCGGAGCTATTTGTATCTGCTTGCAATGGGATGGAACATCGTGTACCAGTTCAGGAAGGCTCAGAATGAAATTGATAGATACTTGAAGCTTGTGCCTTTAATTACTCTAGTGGATAATGCTCGAGTCAGGGTATTGATTTTTTTTTTTTTTTTAATTGTTTGTTCCTGCTCTTCATTTTATTTTATTTTTAGGTGATTACCTGCCATCCACTGTTTTTAACAGGTTTGCCCTCTAAGCAAAGTATCTATGTAGAGTTGTAGACTCTCAGAAACGTATTGGATTGCCATTTAGATAACTTGAAAATTATGCTTTACTTCTTTATTGCAAGTCCAATTTACTCAGTGGTTGGGTAGTTGCAGAGTCAGAGACGGATTACTGTGAGTAGGTAGCTAGGAGGTCTAGTCTACTTAGAGTTTTAGTTTTAAGTGTCAGTTTATTAAGACGTTGAGTGACAGACTTGCTGTGAATTTTCGAGTAGGTTGGGTGTTTCAGCATCTTGATGAAGAATTAAGTGATGGAGAGTAGGTTGTGTGAAGCTTCTCGAAGTTTTCCTATCATCTTGTTGCTATGACTTTTGGTTTCACTGATATTTCTCAACATGATTGGACAATGCACCTTGATTGGCAGTTTCTGAGATAATGAATAACTGAATCTAAGCTCTATAATTAAATCCGAGAATTCCATTTCAAAAAAAAAAAAAAAAAGATCTGATAATCTGTAGTTTGTTTAACTTTTATATGTAATACATTTAACACTATAACTCTTATTTGCTTACAATACCAACAGTTTGGCTATTTCTGCACTTTATAACAGTTTAGCCTGATTTTAGTTCATTCATTCTTCTCTCAAACCACAGGAGAGACTGGAAGACATTGAACTGGATCAACGTGAGTACACATTGGATGAAGAGGACAGGAAGGTGCACGATGTGATCCTTAAACCAGATCCCTGTAAAAACGATACTGTAGTGTTGAAGAAAACGCTTTCGTGCTCCTATCCAAACTTGCCTTTTTGCAAGGCGCTTGAGAAGGAAAATGAAAAACTTCAACTTGAACTACAACGGTCGCAATCTACTTATGATGTGACTCAATGTGAAGTGATTCAGCGTTTGATAGAAGTGACTGAAACTGTAGCTGCAAACTCTTCCCCTGAAAAAAATCAGAAGAAATTCGAGCAGAATCATTCAGATGTCAATAGTGCGAAAGAACATTCATCTGATGAAAAAAACTACAAGAAGAGTCAACCTCACATTTCTAGGTTAGTTTTCTGTTGATTTTAGTACATCTGTAATTTCTATGCAGTCTTGATACTTTGATAGCACATACAAAATATTGGTGTTGCAATTGTTGAATATAATTATGATGCTATTAATGCCATTTTCAATCTCGTTTTTACTCAACATCAAAATGTCAAATAATTCCCCTTTTCGATTTTGCTGATGAATGGATTTCATATATTTCTGTTTCTTGATGCCGTTTTTTTCTTCTTCTGCAGAAACACATCTTCAGTCTCTTCTGGACATGATCTGTTGTCAAATAGAGGTTCACATTACCATGAAGAATGGAATACTGATCTTCTAGGTTGTTGCTCGGAGCCATCTTTGTGTAAGTTCTTTCTCGCTTTTAGTCAAGAAGTGGATTAAGCTGATAATCAGGGTAATTTAATTTCATTAGTCTGACTTTAATTTTCCTTGTACGTTTGATGTGCTTTTTAATCCTATATGAGCTCTTGAACAACAATAACGGGAAATTTGGGTTTCTTTTTCTGCGAGATCATACATTGTCTTTGCTCTTGACCGTTGCCTCAGGTCATCAAGGGGTGGTAGATAGGGTTAGAATAGATTCTGTTGAAATCATGCCATTCAGTCCAAAGGGGAAATATGTGCATTAGTTACTTCACATAGCTTGTTGGATTCTGGAGAGTCAGTTTCCATAGTCTGCTGTCTCTGATTTTTGTACAGAATGAGTGAACTCAAAATATATGTCATACAATTGTCTAACTTCTTCTCCTCTGAATATATGACTCTAAACCACGGAGGTATCTTGCTAGCTCATTTGTTTTTCACGCATTTTATTCTAATACATGGAGAAAATGACTAAAACACAATTTTTCTTGAACTCCCATTTACCAATGCACATGAAAATGCTTGTGTAAGATTTATTTGATCTGGGATAGGTTTTTTCATGAGTCTAGGCTCAAAGTAAGTTCAAGTGATGTGTATTTATGAATATATGTGGTCAGGGTTGGGGTTAAGTGCATCATATGACACAATGCACTAAAACTATCCTCTATTTCAAGTGCTCAATGGGAAAATTGTTCTCTGTATGATATAATAATTCCATTCACCTAAGCCGGTCATTTGTTTTGCAGGTTTCAAGACATTCTTCTATCCTTGTGGGACATTTTCAAAAATTGCTACTGTGGCAACTAACAGGCACATGTGTAAGTTGGTTCTGGACTTCTGCACTTAATTTTAAACTATAAACTATGAAGGTATCATATAAGCTTTGAGAATGGTTAAACAATATGTATCAGGCTAACAATAATGGGGTTGTACACAGGATAGATTAGGAGTGTGTAAAAATCAGACCACATCCCAAATTCCCAATGCATCTACTGAAATATTGATGGCTTGTGGAGTATATAACACAAAGCAGCCTGTTGTTCCATTACTTCCTCTTTCTACTGTAGAAATGCAATGCTGCAAGCTTCACATTCTACACATGGCTGCTGATTTTATATTATTTTCCTGATGATTAACAGCTTCAGCTGAAGCATGTAATGAATTGATGGCGTATTCGCTAGTACTGTCGTGCTGTTGCTACACATGCTGCATTAGAAGGAAACTTCGCAAGACGTTGAATATCTCGGTAATTCCTTTCCCATTTCCTGCACTTCAAAAATAAAATCTCAGTGTCCTCCCACTGCATGGTATGGAACTATGGATCTCGTGGGCTGTATGCATTATGAGACATGACATACATCCATTCTGATCATTCACCTCTGTTGGATGCGGCTCGTAATTTGAAAGAAAATATAGATCATTGCTCTCAAGTGTTAAAACATACATAGATCTCAGCATTTGAACTATATAAACGGTATGATCATATCACTGCAAAAGATTTGACTGTGGATAAATCCACACAACTGACATGCTATTATCATATGACCCAGCAATGATGCATTTAATCACTATCCTCCACTATAGTCTTTCTTATTTCTTGCTTTGGCAGGGAGGCTTCATTGATGATTTCCTTTCACATTTTATGTGTTGCTGCTGTGCCCTTGTCCAAGAATGGCGAGAAGTCGAAATACGTGGGATGGCATATGGTACGTGGTTCCATGTTTTGAACTTTGTATCTTTTCTTGAACCTCGTCTTTAATCTTGTATGTAACACAGTATTGAGAAATCTAATCTCAGATTGATCACTACTTCTGCACCAATATGCTAATTGTTTGATATGAAACCATCCTGCAGGTCCTGAGAAGACAAAAATTAGCCCTCCACCCTCACAATACATGGAATCCTAAGCGATAATTCAAGCACTATTCAGTGTTTTGAGATTCATGTAGACCATATGTAGAGGTAATGGCTAGTTGCCACTGAAACTTATGCGGGGAATTTATGTGTCGTCAAAATTTACTCGTATGTAAATTAGCTCTTTGTTCTTTATTTCTTAAGAGTCATGACCCTGTGTATCATAGACTTTCTTGCAAGGATACGAAAAATAGTATATAAGTGTTTGACTTAACCAATTGGTTTTATGTGATTGCATTTACTCGCTCTTGGCTGGCTATGGAATATGGATCCACATTTGTGGGTTGCTTAAAGTTTGCTCCTATATATAGAAAATGATCACATAATCTTGTTTTATTTATTATGGAAGTTGACCTTAGACCCCAGGGCTTTTGGTACACCTTCAGATCGACCAAAAATATACAATGTTACCAGATAACTGCTAAATAAAAATGATACCGGATCATTTTTTTTTTTTTTGGAGAGAAAAAGTACTTTCATTCAATCACCAAAACCATACATTTGGGGGGATATAGACCAAAACCCCAAGAAAAGACAGTTACAGGTACCATGAGCTGATAGGGGCTCAACTATAACTGTAATACACCAATTTTCAAGGCTACTTAGACTAAATTTACCCGAGGTTCTCAGTAAAATCTTGTAATCAACAGCATGAGAGACTACGTCCTCTTCGACACTGTGTCTCAAAAAAGCCAAGACCACGTGCAAGGATCGCATGTCAGCATATTGACAACAAGAATAAACCGAACATAAACCTAATCGTCCCCGGGTATGACACCATAACCATGGCACCACAAAATAAACCAACCCCAGCTCAAGATAGTGGGGACTTATTAACCCTAACCAAAAAACCCTAACAAAAACTAAAACCCCAATAAAGAATAAGAACCAGCCGCAGCCCTCTCCTTTCTTTCCCCAAAGCTCCGACACCAGCCTAAGAGCAATCATCAGAAAACCAAGAATTGCCCAGCTGATCTTCTCATCTCCAGGCCACCACCGCCCTCCACTCACCCAGCCATCAACCCTTTGCCATAGGGCCTGACTATCACCAACATACCACTGTCCCCATCCATGGTCAACTGACCATCGACACTGATCACCGCTCCACCAACCATAGCCACCACGCATCAAGATCAGAGAAGCCCAACCGTTGAATCCTTGTCTCCTTGTCCACCATCGTGCTCCATGAACCGCCGCCGTCACCATATGGAAGCAAAAGAGATGCCACACGACACCACGCCCAAAGCAACTACATCCCCGCCCAGCTGCGGCCACCATACTCCGACTAGGCAGAGCCTTTATCGGCGCTGGGGCGCCGCCGGACGAGGGAAACCACCGCACGAAGAAACCCAAGTTTTGACTCCGACTTTTTTGGAGCTAAAACCTAAGCAAAGAGAGAAAATAAGAGTTCAATGATACCGGATCATCTATAATATTATTAAGAGAATATGCTTTGTTAGCCAAAATTAAAATTTTTGACAGATTTAACCCTGAAAGATTAAAAAAAATTGAGAATAAATTAAATTAGAAGGATAAATAGGACAATTATAAAATAGATTTTTATTAAGAAAATTAAAAAGAAATGATTCCACAACCCCACTTTTCTCTCTGCAATAACTATCACTGAATCTATTTTTCTGCAATAACTACTCACTTTTCTATTTTTTTTTAATAACGAAAATTTTTTCGTACATGTAGAGCATGTGATTGCAGACTAGTTTATATTAACAAATGCCATGAAAATGAGCTTAGATACTTTACTTGCAATTATGCTATCAGTTTCTTTGAGATTATAACATTCTTTTCCGCCATGCTAAAAATGTTATTGGAAAATGCTTTGGTTCACAACCATAACACTTTTTTTGGTTCCACATGCTGTACGCTAACCAAGCAAATAAGCTCATAAAGATCGAGCAAATTGGTCAATGCTTCACCTCTAAACCCTAATACATCCACAACCAACTTGATCTCCACACATTTTTGATACACTCTGCCTCTACCACCACCACCCACTCCTCACTCCACGGTTGCCGGCCTCCGATGACTCAACCCTATCACGTGACATTTTGAAGGATATCAGCAAATGATACCAAAAATTGGAGAGACTCTAATGAGGACTTTTAAAGTGAGGACTTTCTAATTAACGGTTGTGAGACCTATTTTTCTAATGAAGACTTTTAAAGGATATCAGCAAATCAACCGTTAGATATTTAGATATTCATGAGTAGATCACTTATGTAAATTTTTAACCAAATTGAAAATCGTTAAGGTATTCATAATCGTTTGGTTGAAAATTTGTAAAAATGATATACTCATAAATATCTAAACATCTAACGGTTGATTTACCGAAATATGATGGAAAGTGGGTCTCACAACCATTTAATTAAAAAATTGTTAGAACTAAGTCAACTAACCCTGCTAAGCTCACCCTTAATCATGTTTTGTATTAATCCCTAGGCCTAATATTAGTTTCATTAGTTACAAGAGTTACTGTGGTCCTGCGTGACACATGTCGCCACTTCTCCTTTTGTCATGGATTGGACTCAATCCATATATCTTGTAACTATTAGCCTGTGAGGGCTCAATCAATGAATCATGTTTGAATCTTAATTTTCTCTTTGTCTTTCAATTATCAGTTTGCTCCCATCATCTGGTATCAGAGAAGGTTTCCATGAGGGGCTTCAAACTTCAGCACCCTCCCTCACTGCCTTTACCCCGCCAAGAGCACCCACCCCACCCCACCCCGTCCACCATCCACCCCTGCCACAGCCCTATCCACTGACCAAATAGCTACCTTCCAAGCCTCTGTCAACACCCTTTAGTCTCAAACTGATGACCTCCAAACGTCCATCGAGGCTACAGCCAGAAGCCAAACCCTTATGGCTCACCAGTTTGCTGCCCTGCAACAGACCCTTCTGTCCAACTTAGCCCAAGGCACCACAGCTACCACCTCCACCATGGCCTCTGCTGGTCCCTCTACACCACAAACTTCTGTGGGATTCCTCTCACCATCCTCACCAACTCTAACTACCTCGGCAGCTCCCCAATACCCTTCGACACCGCATATGGTGCCCCGAATCACATTTGGCTCCCTACCCCCTTCATCTACACCATGGACAACTCAGGGAACCACCCAACCTTTTCCCACTCCCTCCACCTTAGTTGCATGTCTTCCACTATCTGCTCCCCTTCCAAACCATTCCATGACACAAACCATACCACCACAATTCTCTACCATCATCGCTACGCTCCCACAAACAACTGCAGCACCGGACCCAAGAGTCATTTACCACCACCTCCTTACCAGCACCGAATGGCCAACCAATTTTACCCAGAACACCACACCTTCCGACCTCCTAAGGTTGATCTACCTCGCTTCACGGGCTAGGATGCTGTTGGCTGGTTTGCCATGGTGGAGCGCTATCTCCGCTCTCAACACATTCCGGACCACGAGCGCATCTCCACCATTGCCTCCCACTTCGGGTCCGATGCATCCATGTGGATGAACTCCTTCGAACAACGCAACCCTACAGCTTCTTGGGAGTGGTTCGTAGGGGCATTCATGGAGCACTTTGGTGCAGGCAATTCAGATGACTTCAAGGCATCCCTGTCCCATCTCCAACAAACTTCTTCTGTTGAAGAATTCATCACGGAATTTACCAAATTATCGTGCAGAGAACCAGAGTGGTCAGACGCCGATCTCCTTCCCATCTTCCTAGGTGGCCTCAAATCGGAGGTTCGCAATGACGTCATGGCCCTTGAACCTCGTTCACTAGCTTATGCCCAACGACTAGCTCGCAGATTTGAATCTAAGCTAGCTGACATCCGATCCAACAGAAACCAACGATCAGTTCCATGGTACCATTCTCACAGGTCACATCACACCAACGACCCATCAGTTGCCCCATCCACTATTAGCCAAACCTGTAGCCGACCCTGCTCATCTCCCTCTGTCCATACCGCACCAAGCTATGCCCAAAGCAGTACTAGCCAAAAACCTCAATCAGAGTATCCAGCTCGACGTTGGTCCACCAACAACCAACAGGCAAGGCGCGCTCGAGGCTTATGCTTCACGTGCGATGAACAATGGAGTGAGACCCATGTGTGCAAAAAGCCTATCTTAGCAATACTTGAAGGTGCCGCTTCGGTAGAGGACCCACCTTCCTCTCTAGAACCTCAATTCGAGGAGTCAAACATGGATGCTGAGAGTCTTCTTCCCTTACATGCCATCATTAACACCAAATTGGGAGACATGATGAGATTCACCGGGGTCGTCAACAACCAATCGATCGACATCTTCGTCGCGGGTCAGTGATGAATTTCTTGAACCCTTCGGTGGCCAAAAGATTGGGCTTGGCCATTACACCTGCCTCCAATCTCCAATTCACAGCTGCTTCCGGCCACCACCTCTCACCATCCGGCCAGGTTGTCGATGTCACTGTCTCCATCCAGAGCTACCAGTTCACCGAGTCCTTCTTCCTCATGCCGGCGCCCGGCTGCGACTTACTGCTTGGAGCCCAATGGCTTGATACTTTGGGATTCATTGGATGACACTTCTTTGAAAAAGTGATGATCTTCACTGCGAATGGAAAATGCCATGTCCTGCAGGGTATGACCAAAAAACCGCGTCAACTGGACCAACAGGCCTTCATGGCCTTGGTTCCTGTTGACCATTTGGACCCTCTGCCGCCTCTATCCAGCCCACTAGTCACTAAGTCCCAGGCCCATCACCCAGACATTCAAGTGCTCTTATCCAAGTTTGAATATTTGTTCAACCCACCCACGGGCCTGTCCCCCCAACGAGCTGTTGATCATCAAATTCCGCTCATGCCCAACACCAACCCAATCAATGTGAGGCCCTATCGCTACGCACACTCCTAAATATCTGGAATTAGAGGCCCAAGTCCAAGAAATGCTTACTAGCGGCATAATCCGCCCAAGTAGTAGTCCGTTTTCTTCGCCGGTCCTTTTGATGAGAAAAAAGGAGGGCACTTGGAGGTTTTGTGTGGATTAATGTTCTTTCAATGCCGCCACCATTAAGGATAGATTCCCTATCCCCGTGGTCGATGAGCTTCTTGATAAACTTCATGGCTCCAAGTATTTTTCAAAGTTGGATTTGAGGTCGGGCTATCATCAAATCCGGATGAAGGAGGAAGACATCCCCAAAACCGCGTTCCGCACACATGAAGGCCATTATGAATTTGTGGTAATGCCATTTGGTCTCTCTAATGCCCCTTCCACTTTTCAAGCACTAATGAATTATGTGTTTAAACCATTTTTACGCAAATTTGTGTTAGTGTTCTTTGATGACATCCTAGTTTATAGCCCGGATTTACAGTCCCATATTCATCATCTTAAGGAGTTTTTTCAACTCCTTCATCATCATCAATTGAAGGTGAAACTTGCTAAGTGTGCTTTTGGACAGCCCAATGTTCATTATTTGGGCCACATTATTTCTGCTGAAGGGGTCTCTGTGGACCCGGAAAAAGTCAAGTGCTTCATTGATTGGCCCAAGCCCAAAACAGTTAAAGGGCTCAGGGGCTTCTTGGGCCTAGCTAGCGGGTTATTACAAAAGATTTGTTCAACACTTTGGGTTGATAGCCCAACCCCTGACTGCCATGCTCAAGGTGGACAATTTCATTTGGACACCCGCTGCCGAGGAAGCCTTCCACTGCCTCAAGCTAGCGGTCACCACCGCCCCGGTCCTCGCTCTGCCCGAATTCTCCAAACCTTTTACGGTGGAGACCGACGCCAGTAGCCTCAGATTGGGCGTGGTACTCTCACAACAAAAGCATCCGGTTGCTTACCTTAGCAAAGCACTCTCCCCAAAGAATCAAGCTCTCTCGGTGTATGATAAGGAGATGCTGGCGCTACTCTATGCCGTGGATAAATGGAGTCCATATCTTCTCGGCAATCAATTTACTATCCTCACGGATCACCAAACCTTGAAACATTTGCTTGACCAACGCATCACCACTCCATCCCAACATAAATGGCTGGCAAAGCTCCTTGGCTATGATTACAAAATTGAGTATATGGCTGGGCATCTCAATACAGTGGTGGACACCCTTTCACTCAAACCTGAGTATATGGCTATCCAGGCCGTCTCCTCTCTGGTTTTCGATAGCATCTGGCAAATCCAATAGGTTTGTTCTAGGGATGCCGAATCCCAGACCATCCTCACTGCTCTCAAAGTCGGCCTTCCAACAAAGAAAGGCTTTTCCTTGTCCAATGATCGACTCTTGTACAAAAACAAGATATTTGTTCCTCAATCATCAGAATGGAGGTCCAAAGTCCTACATGAATTTCATTCATCACTTACCGCCGGTCATTCGGGCTATCTGCGTACCTTCATCCGCCTTTCTCGGAGTTTCGCCTGGCCTGAAATGTGCAAGGACATCAAAGCTTACATCTCGGCCTGTGATCAGTGCCAAAGATAGAACTATGAATCAATCAATTCACTCGGCCTCCTATAGCCGCTACCGGTTCCAGAGGATGTCTGAGTTGACATTTCCATGGACTTTGTAGAAGGCTTACCCTTGTCTCAGGGGAAGAACGCCATTCTGGTGGTGGTGGACCGCCTATCCAAGTATGGGCATTTCATCGCTGTGTCTCATCCTTACACAGCCACACAGATAGCCGAGGTGTTCATGAGAGAAGTGTTTCGCCTGCATGGAATGCCCAAATCGATCGTTTCAGATCGCGATCCCGTTTTCCTCAGCCAATTCTGGAAAGCATTCTACAAATTGTAGGGGACCCAGCTCTGCCATAGCTCCGCCTACCATCCCCAATCTGACGGGCAAACGGAGGTAGTCAATAGATCTCTGGAGCATTACCTTCGATGTTTTGTGGCAGATAAACCATCTTCTTAGTTTGGCCTTCTTCATTGGGCTGAATGGTGGTATAACACCACCTTTCACTCCACCATTAAGATGCCGCCATTTCAGGCATTATACGGCACTCCTCCGCCGGCGGTGGCTCGGTACCTCCCCGGTTCCACGACGGTCCACGCTGTCTACTTAGCTCTCCGCAATCGTGACTCTCTTCTTCAAGCTATCAAGCAACACATGTCTCTCGCCCAGAATCACATGAAACAACAAGCTGATAAACAGAGAACGGAGAGAGAATTCGCGGTGGGTGAATGGGTCTTTCTGAAACTCCACCCCTACCGCTAACAATCGGTGATCAAGCGCCCCTCCCATAAGCTCTCCCCAAGCTTCTACGGGCCATTCAAAATCCTGGAACCCATAGGCACAGTCGCCTATCGCTTGGAGCTGCCTCCTTCTTCCCGGATCCATCCGGTCTTCCATGTATCTTTGTTGAAAAGGCGTGTTGGTGATACGGTGCCTCTGTCGCAAACTCTTCCCCAATTTGACCAGCACGGTGAGGCAATTTGGACTCCTGAGACTGTGTTGGATATGGCTGTCACCCAAAAGCGAAAGAGGCCCGTCACTCAGTGGCTCATCAAATGGACTGGGCTTCCTAAAGAGGATGCCACTTGGGAAGAGGCCCATTCCATCATGGCTCGATTTCCGGAGTTTGGCAACCGTGGACGGCTTGCGACTTAAGGGGAGAGGGACTTATTAGAACTAACCCTGCTAAGCTCACCCTTAATCATGTTTTGTATTAATCCCTAGCTAGGCCTAATATTAGTTTCATTAGTTACAAGAGTTACTGTGGTCCTGCGTGGTTTCTCCTTTTGTCATGGATTGGACTCGATCCATATATCTTGTAACTATCAGCCTGTGACTGTGAGGGCTCAATCAATGAATCATGTTTGAATCTTAATTTTCTCTCTGTCTTTCAATTATCAATTTACTCCCATAAAAAATCCGAAAATTCTTCTACCCACCCAAGTGGGTGGTCACCCGATTGACGTGTCAGACATCCAGCCACTTTCAGGCGACTAACTCATGTGAGCCGTCCATTCAGTCATTAGTCTAAATACGACCGTCACCGTCAGAAATCAAAACATAGTTGGGAGAAAAAATGGTTCAGTCAAAGGTTCAATCAAAAGTCAAAACACCATCGAAAACCCAGATCCTTGCTGGTTCGAATACCAGATACTAAAGGTTCTATCGAATTGTCGGCTTAATTGATTGGATTTTTCTTTGGTTGTATGTCAATTGTGTTGTAGGATCGAAGTTTGAATGTACGATTCTGAAATAACCAATTGCTGAAGAAAGATGAGAAGGATTTTCTGGGTTGTTTACGTTTATGGGGATGATTGGATTCAGAGAAGTTGCGATACCAATTCGTTAGTATAGATTTTCAATTTGAAATATTGCTTTCATCTATAAAAGCAACAATGGTCTGTTGCAACTTTCGTAAATGATATTGACTTTTAATTTGAATTGATATGGTGAAAAGCTGGTAGAATTTGACTTGATCGATCACTTATAGTAGTGTTATTTGACTTTAGCATTGATGTCTTGCACTCTTACATCTCAGAGTTAGCTGCAGTTATCAAATCAATTTTGCAGATGTGAAATTCTTATATCAAAGACCATCAAAAATCCAGATCTGGGAGAACGATCGACGGATTAACTCAATCTTCCATGGAATGGGGATGATCTGGAGACTCATAAGTTTTGGAGGATTCTGGAGACTCGCTAACCCAACAACATCCAGATTCGATCTGGGTTCGAAGTAGTTGGCGATCTTAATTTGGGTTGATAATTTTTGGTCTTCGTCTCAACAAATATCTTGACCGCCAAAAACTAACAGCGCGTATAATTCACGTGCTGTTAAAAGACCAAGGTGAGTGCCCACCCAGGTGGGCAGAAGAAGCTCCAATCCTGATTAGAGCCCAACCGTCCATATAAGAGTTTCCTTAACAGTTATACTTTCCCAAAAGAAAAAAGGACTTGGATAAACATGAAGGGGCTGCGACCGGGTGAGACCATTCCCTTTCCCTTTTTGAGGACGCACCTCCTCTTTACTATTCCAGTACACGTCTCACCCAATCCCTATCCGACACGTAATACGTCACCTCAGTCCAAAGTCTCCAAGTACAACCCTCTTTGTTTTATAAATTAGCAGCTCTCTCTCTTTCTTTCTGCCATCATTATTGTTTCCTCCCCAAAATATCAATCACTCCAAAAGCGAAACCCTCCAAAACGCTGTCGTTTCGAAACCATGTCGTCGTCGGCGGCGAAGAAGATCACCCTGAAGAGCTCCGACGGCGAGTCCTTCGAGGTCGAAGAGGCCGTCGCTCTGGAGTCGCAGACGATCAAACACATGATCGAGGACGACTGCGCCGATAACGGAATTCCTCTCCCCAACGTCACCAGCAAGATCTTGGCCAAGGTAATCGAGTACTGTAAGAAACACGTCGACGCTGCTAAGCCCGACGAGAAGGTCACCGAGGACGAGCTCAAGATATGGGACCAGGATTTCGTTAAGGTTGACCAGGCCACGCTCTTCGATCTTATCTTGGTGCGTTTCTCTTATCTTTATCGCTCTCTGTTTGTGATTTAGGGTTTCGGAAATTGGGAATTGAGTTTTGTTGGGTCTGGGATTGTGATTTAGGGCCGTAATTTTGTTTGATGAGCTCTTAGGGTTAGGGTTAGTGAATTGGGGGTTTTCCTTCGGTGACTCTAATTTCAGAATTTCGATTCTCAGTTTGATTGGAAGTTAAATTCAGTCACTTTGCTGTGTATGCTTAATTGAAGACTTGGCTGATATGATTGATAGAAATGAAGTTTTCCGAATAGAATCATGGAATTGAAGTTTGTTAATGTGATAGCGTAATTGAAATTAAGTTTTGTCATTTGTAATCAATGTTATCTTTCAACTAGATGGTGTTGAGTTGGTTGGGTCTATATTTATGCTTGTGCAGCAACTACATTATATATGTTGTATTTTCGGAATGATTTCTGGAGTGGATTGATTTTGCAATATCTGTTATGTGGAGGTTTACCACTTCTACACGTTGGTATTGATTGACAGGCTGCAAACTACTTGAATATCAAGAATCTGCTGGACCTGACATGCCAGACTGTTGCGGACATGATCAAGGGGAAGACCCCAGAGGAGATCAGGAAGACCTTCAATATCAAGAATGACTTCACCCCGGAGGAAGAGGAGGAGGTGCGTCGTGAGAACCAATGGGCATTCGAATAGATGGAGATGATCTCAGTGGTGTTTTGTTGTTTATGGCATGATACCTACTACTATGTACTCTAGCTAAGCAATTGACTTCTGTCATTTTATGTTTTGAAGTACACTTTATTCAAGTCGTGAATCCTTTGAATTGTAGATAAATCTTCGAAGTCTGGTATTGGTAGTGGTCTGTTCCATTATCAATCCTGCTGGTCAATTTACTGTACTACTGAATGCTTTTGGTTACCCTAAGTTGTTGAATTTCCTCTGCGCCATCTTATTCCCAGTGGATCCCAAATTGCTTGGAACTCGGCTTCTGGTTCTGTGTATATGCTGTCAAAGCAACGAAGGTTAATGATTTTAACAGAACAGGAGTTTGAATGTGCATCTGTGCAGTGCAAGTAGAAAGCTAAATATAGACCTTTAACATGAACTCTCTAAGATTGATGGTAAATTAGATCCTTCAATGGAAAACAGAAGCATCAGAAAGATATGCATCAGTTCATCTTGAACTGAAGAATTGCAAAATGACATTAAAAGTCTAAACTCTCTGTACACAGAAACCACTCAGACAGTTTTATCAAAAAAATAAAAAGAAACCACTCAGACAGCTTTTAGTTTAGGTCCTGAGAAGTGAAGAATTTGAACTCATTTACAGAAGAGGAAAAAATAAGAGTGGTCATGCCAGAGTCCCGAAAGCTTATATTGCAAAGAGACGCTGCTCGTTCGTTCATTTTGAAAGTTGCCAAACCACGAACGCCGAATCGCCAAAGCTTCTAATGAAGAAACACTTTTATTACTGAGGCAAAAAATCAGTTGAGATCTTAACATACAAACAATTCTTTGCATGATCAATCCCGCTTTAGGAAAAGCTATAAGAGCCCTTGCACAGTATGGAACATCTCATCTTCTTTTGCCATTGTGAAATGTCCTGTAAAGTCAGGGTGCCAAGAACCACCATCTATATTCCTTACATGTTCGGATCATCCCATATCTTCTTTTGCCTTTTGTGGAATGTCCATTATACTAACTGTCAGTATCTCTCGAGCCAGTCACTGCTGTTGAAAGTCAGTCCTAAACAAACTCAACCTCTGTGTCCACTCGACTCATCATAATATAGTAAGTACCCTCTTGCCAACATTTACCAACTCTTATGAACTATTTCGTTCAGGTCTACAAGATTGCAGCCGGGTAGCCTTCTGAGCTTGTTTTCTTTCATCATTTCTTTCACCCAAGCAACATCCTCCCATCGGCCCGCTGCAGCATAGACATTCAGCAACAATCTGTAGTATGCAATGTTTTGAGGTTCCATGTCAATCAGAGATATTGCAATTTGTTCTCCCACAGTAACATCTTTTTGGAAACGACATGAACCAAGCACATTAGCCCATGCCAAGGATTCTTTTGTCAAATCTTCAGCAACCTCTGGCATTTTCCTGATCATTTCCTCTGCCTCTTGTATTAGCCCCACACCAACATAAACATTAGCCATGCACCAATAATGTGCAAACCGGGGCTTTAAATGGAAAACATTAATCATTTGCCTGAAGTAATCTCTGGCTTCTCTTAACAATCCAGCACGCGCACAGGCACAAAGAACACCTATGAAAGTAGTTTCATCCGGAAGAATTCCCCCTCTGCCTTCGGTTGGCCTCGACAACCTGTTCTCAGGGATGGTTTCCCCATCGTTTGACTCTGTTCTACCTAACATTTCACTAAACAGGCTAAGTCCATCTTCAGGGTTTCCCTCAAAACAATGCCCCAAAATCATAGCATTCCAGCAAACGAAGTTCCTGTATGCCATGCTCCCAAAGACTACACGCGCCACTTCCACCCTTTTGCATTTACAATACATATCGATCAAAGCCGTTTCAACAACTACGTTCAACTCTGTGAATGCCCTAATTAGATATCCATGAACTGATCTTCCTTCTTTCAGTCTAGCTGACCGACCACAAGCCGCGAGCATATTCACCATTGCAGTACTATCAGCCTTCATTCCCATGCCCACCATATCCCTAAACAACTTCAACGCACACCCGGGCTTCCCTCCCTTCCAATACCCACCAAGCAACGCATTCCAAGCAACCACATTTCTCTCAGGCATTGCATCAAACAGCATATGAGCCACATTCAAATCCCCAAACCTAGCATACCCATCCACAATCGCATTCCACGACACCACGTCTCTCTTAGGCATTTCATCAAACACCTTCCTAGCAAGCTCAACTCTCCCACAACAACAATACATATGAATCAAAGAGTTGCCCACAGGCAGCACAGACTGAACCCCATGCTTCAAAACCTGCCCATGGCATTTCCTCCCACACTCAACATCACCCAACTGACTACAAGCCCCGAAAAGCGGCACGAAACTATAGCTGGTGGGAGAAAACCCTCTTCTCAGCCATTCGAAATAGACCACCAAAGCCCGACCCGGCTCTGAGGTATCCGAATGAGCCTTAATCACCGTGTTGAGGCAGAAAGCACCAGGCTTTTCAATGTACCTGAAGGTCAGAATCGTATAATTTATATCGCCATAATCCCAATAGCTCTTGAGTAGCTTTCTTGCCCAGAACGAATCGAAAAGACCCCAAGTGATCAATTGGGCGTGCATTTGGGTGATCTGGGCCAGGCTCTGACATGAATCCAGAACCGAGAAGATACGGGGGTTAAGCAAAGAGGGTTTAAGAGAAGGAGAAGAAGAAGAAGAGTAGTAGTAGTGTGCGGATGAGATATAAAGATTTGGCCTTGTGGGTTCTGCGAGAACGGAGCGAAAGCGAAAGAGAAAGAGTTCTCGCGGTGCCATTCAATTGGGCTTGACTTGGTTTTCGCCATTAACGCACATCAGACTCAGAGTATCCAAAACGAAACGCGTCGTTTTGCATTAGGAGGGCTCTACGAAACGGTGCGTTTGGAAAAAGGGTATTATTTTGTCTCTTTGGGAACAGAGAGCTCAGAAACACAAACAAACAATGGTGAGAGGAAGCATTAAGGTTCTGAAAGATGCGGCCTCTGGGCTCAATAACACCCTATACGAGAGACTCGTCTGCCCGCTTTCTAGGCAACCCCTCAGGTTAATTCTGCTCCTTTTTGTAGGGGAGAAAGGTTAAATTTTTAGGAATTACATTGTCTATGGTATTTTGTGTTTAATTTAGCTTTGTTTTGGGTTAATTTTGGTAGGTTCTGTGAGGAAACGAATTCTTTGATCAGTGATGCTATTGGTGTTTCGTATCCTGTAAGTTCCTGTGCTCGTATTTGTATGCAGCATACAGTTTCTTACTTTGAGCTAAATATTGGGATTGTGGTATCAAGGCCCAGAATTCTTTTGCGATTTATGAAACATGGGAATGAGTTGAAGAAATAAGGTGAAAGATGCACCTGTCTATATGATAATGCACTTGCATATGGATTACTTGAAGCGTTGTGCTTAGCATTTTAGCTTCGACTGAACAACTCATAAATTTGAAAATTACACCTTCTCTTCTCGGTGTTTTAGTTATCTCGTGTAGTATGGCTGATGTCTTGTTTCATTTTTACTTGGAATTGTTATTTGATAGATAAAGGATGGGATTCCTTGCTTAGTACCAGCGGATGGCAAGATGCTTGATACAGATGCAATAAAACGTGAAGAGGGTGGGGAATCCTCAGGCAAGAGGGAAGCAGATTGAGGAGGCAGAGGTAGTCACAAGAGATCAATTGTGAAGCTTAAGGTATGGTCACCAATTCAGTTTGCAAGTTCTTGTCTTCTTAGCTGTGTTTTTTAAGTCTATTGTAAGAATTGGCTTGTTCTTCCATTTATAAGGAAATGCCAGAGGACAGCATGTATGGACTGTTACATGTAACATTTCAAAAATCTGTGTCTTATTATCTCGGAGGAATCTGGTAGTGCTAGGGAGGTTCTTTTAGATCTTTCCGAGTGGGAAACATTTGTACTTACTGAGATTTGTCATAAAGTTTTGAACTGAATAAATTCTCAAACAATCCCATATTGCAGATGTAAACGTTTTCATTGATGACTGCCATGTCTTTTTTTTTTCTGCTATTATCTGTGTTAAGACTTAAGAGGAGAAAAGATTTCTCTCTGGTATAGATGGTTTGAACAGCTTTTGCTTTTGGTTGATCTTTGAGATGTTCATATTTGGTCTCAGTCCTGCTATGTAGGTAGGTTTTTCTGGCTGAACATTTCTATTAGTTACTGAGTACCACAGGATTAGTAGCTGACTGTCTTCCCTAACTGCAGATAGATCCCACACCTCTTACTTGAGCTTCACTGTCTTGGTCCTCACATGACTTTCAGGCCTTTCCCGAGTCTTCCCTGACTCTAATAGGTGGAATTTATCATCTTTTAGATTGTTGGATGAAAAACCAATAATTAGAATGATCAGGACTTGGACCAAGATATACACTATATGAAGAAAGCTTGGCATCTAGTTCCCTTACTATTTTATTTTAACCCTTGTCGGGTTTTAAATCCAGGACCTGAACACCAAGCATTTTGCAAGGAAGCCTTAAAGTATGCATCTAGGCGTGATAGAGCCATTAGCTTGTCTGATTTTCGCTAACTACTAGTATGTAACTTTCTCAAGTGTATTGAATATAATCAATATATAAGGTGCAATGATTTTCCATCTATTACCCAGTCATATTTTTGTTTTCAATTTGAAGTTGAATGATGCCTCGTCTGTTTTCACTAATACATGTTAGCCATCATTATATTGTCACCAAAAGTTACAGCTTGACCAAGTAGCCTGGGTAAGGCGCTGTAAATGTGGCTCAGATTCGATGCAAGTTTCCGAGACTTTTTTATCATCAAGTTACCCTCTGAGTTTCACAAACTTTTTGACCATCAAGTTACCTTCTGAGTAGCAGAGTTTGACCCCGGCATATTATAGGTTGCAAGTTTCCTGAGGATGATGGCCTTTGGACGTGTAGGTTCTGATTCACCGGTAAACTCCCCGAAAATTTAGATGGTGCCAGGGTAAAAACTTAAATTCCAGCCTTATAGTACAAATTTAACGAGCATTTTACATCTGCTTGGAAAATCTATTATATGAATCTGTTCCTAGTTATCTTCTGACAATGAAGATGCTCTAAAACTCTAAATACTATCTGCTGCTACATCAATCCCAACTCGAATAATATTTTCAGGCGTCTATATGGTCACCATTAACCTTTGGCAAGAGTTCAGAGATCAGAAGGGTACACAATTTCTGTCAAAGTTGGTGGTTCCCAGAAATTAAAGATAAATTGATTGATGCAATGTTGCAGCAAAGAAAGAAGCAACACCATAGAGGAAACAAAACCAAGTATTAGGTTTCATTATACTCTGCCTGTGATTAATTAAATATAAGAAAGGTCAAGAGTAACACTCTCTTTAGTTGCAACTGCCCTTCCTTCAAAACGAAGCAAAAATAACAAAGTGACCCATTACTTTCCTTCAACTAAAACTCTATAAACACCTTGTTGAGATGATAATCCTTCATTAAGAATCAAATGGTTCTCAAAACTGTTGTCACCTTCCTCTACAGTTTTTTCAAAGAAAGATTTCAGCAGCCAATGTTATGCTTATATGATGTAGTCAAATCAGAAGAGGGCTTGGTTGAGTCTGCAGCTGAAGGTGAGTTTTGCTGTGTGTGTTTGTCAAGATTAGTGGAGGAACATCAGGACATGAGAATCCTCCCTTGCCGGCACAAGTTCCACAAGTCATGCGTCGATGAGTGGTTCAACGCATGCCAGAAGACGTGTCCGTTGTGCCGGTTTCCGGTGGGAGGGCAGAAGAAGACTCAAATGGTGGAAATGATGCTGACCGATGAGATGATGATATATTTCTCTTCTTTTCATGTAGCTGGGTTCTAAGTTGTGATTTGTGAATTGTTTAACACCCTACTGAAATATTGCAGTGGTGAAAAATTTGCCTAGCAGTAGTGTAAGCCTTGAGCTAAAGCTCACAACTGAGGCTGTAAAACCAAAGTTCTGCAGTATAACATGAAGGTTTAGCAGTATTGAAAATTTTGTAATGCACCAAATGTATTGATTTTATATGTTAAATGACATTACCTTAGTGAATGGTGTATTGATTTTAGGGAAAAGAGAGAGAGAGAGAGAGAGAGAGAGAGAGAGAGAGAGAGCCTTCTCCAAGACTATGATCATACCAAAAACTGTGGACACGATTTTTTAAACATAATTACATATTATTTTCTCATCAGAATTTTGCTATCCTCAAATAGTGATATTTAAACACACAATACATTCCAACTTGCCGAACCATGTAAGGTCGTGTAAATCTTGGTCTTCTATTCCAGAAGTTCCGAAGCAATCAAAGGAGACTCCGGCTCTGAGCATGCATATGTAATGGGCCTCAATTCAGCCCAGCCAAAAAAATTCCATTGCCGGGAATCGAACCCGGGTCTCCTGGGTGAAAGCCAGATATCCTAACCGCTGGACGACAATGGATTGTTGTTCATCTACAAAGACAAATAATTATTGTCTAGAAGTTTTGTATTGGCTAGATACCACAATCTAGATTCTCGTATAATGGTAAATTATGTACTTGATCGAGAACCCCAAAGAATTTTAGCTTGGTCTCAAAACACTGTCTCAATTCCTTTTATGTAATTACTCAAACTAAACTTATTCGGATGACTTTAACCTATTAGATTGTCTTCATATATGAATATCACAAAGCCATAATTACCTTTAACATAACTCGAGTTAGAAATCACTTACACAACTATTGTGTAGAGTAACCCTTAAGCGACTATTAGATTCTAACACTATTGTAAATTTAAAATTATTTGATAACTAGATACCAAATTAAATTCAAGGAGTGATCGAATATAATTTAATTAACCCTATCCAAAAAATAATAATTTAATCAATTATTTTTCTAGCAATTTTTTTTTCATTACAAAAAGTATTAAAAGATCTCATTAACAATAAGAGGAATTATATATATATATACTAAAGATGGGTTACTGTTTCTGAGCATCTTTAGCAATGCTAGCTATTTTTGAGTTAAATTTTAGTTAAAGTAGTTAAAAAGTCATTTTGGCTAGCCACTTTAGAAATACTTCTGCATCAGTGCTCTCTATTATAGTGAGTTTTGAATTTATATTATTTTTTAAAGGAAGCTTAAATAGTTTAAATGTATTTAAAAATTACATAAAATAACTCAAAATGAATGTTATAAATTATAGAGAGCCTCTCTATATTTAGGAGCGAGATAGCTAAAAGTTATAATGGAGAGCCACTTAGGAGTCTGGTGCAGCTGCTAAAATATATAAAAAGCTAAACCTGCTGTCTAAAATAGCTAAGGAGCCAAAATAGAGAGTCTGCTAAAGATGGGTTACTAATGAACAGTGACGGCTTAGCAGCTTGAGCCGAGCCGAGCTGATGCTGTAAATGACCGTTTTGTCCTTTTTAAAAGAATAATTTACAGCCTTGCCATTCGACACACACGTCGCACCGAGTGGTGTTGGAACTGTTGATTTTTACTTCTGCGTGTTTGCTTTGGAGAAGGACAGGTACTCCTTTGATCTGCGCGAAGAGAGAGAGAGAGAGAGAGAGAGAGGACGAAAGGGATATGCTATTTCTTTTTGTCTGGGGGGCAGGCAAGTCGAGACAGATAGAGAGAGCGTGCTGAAGTTGGTAGACTCCAAGTGGAGATTGTTTGGTGACGACGCTGATTATTCATTGGCGGCTTGAAGAATTTTGGGGATTTGGCGAAATGGGTTTTTGCCCCTTATTGTTTCTTTCTTTCTTTAATACAACGGACGGTGCCATTCGACTTTCATAGATTGAGAAAGAGAGAGAGAGAGAGAGAGAGAGAGAGACATGCACAGAAAGAAGAAGAGGGAAATTCACATCACACGAGACTGATCGGAGAGAGAAGGAGAAGCATCTTTTTGTTAGTACAAATATAAGAGAAGAAGGAGACGGGAAGGAAAGTAGAGGCAGAGTAGAGAAAGGAAAAGATGAATGAAAATAATGAAGAGGAAGAGCCTTTGGGATTTCGATCCACTCTGATCAAAATTCCAAGTTGTGCGACAGAGGTCAGCTCCGGAGTTTCCAACAGAAAGGTACAATTTTACATTCAACCTTCTTTCTATTCAATTCAACTCAACTGCCCTTTTGTTTTCACGTATTAATTAGCGTCTGGAAATTTTGCTGTGAATGGATCTTTCACTCTTTTCGCACATACCCAGATCAGTTTTTTTTTTTTTTTTTTTTTTTTTTTCGTTATTGCGTTTAATTGCTTTAAGCTGAATTCTTTGATGTTTTCAATTGGAGGTCTCAATTGGGTTTTGGTGATTGTTTTCCTTGGTTTTTTGATACTTGATGTGGGTTTGGATGTTGGTAATGGAAAGTAGCTTCCTTTTGATCATTTGTGAGCTACTATAGATCTATTTCTAACAGAAAGTTGTTCATTGTGTCATTTATGATTCTGGGTTACGTTTTGGTTAGTATTGATTGAAGAGTTGGTTCAAACTTGAAACTCACTTTCGTTGCTGAGAATGATTGGTGTTCGATTAATCGGTTGCATATTTTGCTGTAATTTGGTTATGATCGAGAGGGTTTTGGCAATTATCAGTTTTAGTATGTGATCTGAAAATAATGCCGTTAGATTTCGTCAGGGTTCATTAGTAACTTCGTGTTCCGAATAATTGGAAGGTTGCGTTTGTTGGATTTGATTTTAATTTTCAGTAAGTTGTAGAAATTTAGTTTTTGGAATGAGATTCTCTTCCATCACTGCCATGGACGTCATCTATGCTTTGAAGAGGCAGGGAAGAACCCTCTATGGATTTGGGGGTTAAATGTTTGTTTAGGATATGGGTTTAGATCTGGGCGTGATGAAAATTCTGCTGTTAATGTAATAATCAAGTAATACAAGTTTTATTTCTCAGTAAATCTTGCAGTTTTGTTTTGCTTTGTTTGGCATTTTCAGCTCTCTGGTGAAATTGTTTGGAGCAATGGTCAAGTGTTTTCTGACTATATAGTTGGTTTTCATGGTTTTTGTTAGATTAGAACTAGGCTACTAGCTTTACAATAAATTCCAGAACTATGTGATTAGTAAATAGTATTTGGTTTTGCAAATTAGGTGTTTAATTGACAAATTGGGGGTGCATTTGGGTATGCATTAGACTTCTTTCATGTCATTTCCTGACGCTGAAAATTTATTCTAAACTTTTCTTCCAAATTTAAAGCATGTGTGCAATCTTTGAAATGTTTGTCATGGCAGAAATTTATGTTCACTTTCACCTCTGTAGCTAAATGAACCTCTGAACATAAAGAGATTTAAATACCTAGAAATAGATTAAGAGCAAGTTTTGAAGTGTGGCAAGAGAAAATGTTTTCAGCAATGCTGAGTGATATAAGCAGGATTGATCCTTTGGATTTCGGCGTATAATGCTGCATCCAAGGCAAGAGTTTTCTGCAGATTATTATTTGGTGCCAATGCCAAGCTACTGGTGGATTTGCATAGCTGCAGTAGTATTTGAGAAATTGAATCGCATGCAACCTAATTGGATTTGAGCCTTTTGATCCAACTATATGAACAGTTGATCTGTCTAGGTTTGTTGAGAAATTGAATAATGGTCGGAGTTCGTTCTTCTTTCGAATGCTGAAATGTTATCTTAAATTTTAATTACTGTTGTTTGGTGATTCTTGATCTTAATTTTTTTATATTGACCAGTTTTTTGGTTTTCAGGTGCTTTGTGCAAAATTTCTTACTGCTTTTCCATTGGGGTTTGCTTTGAGTGAATCAAGATGGTATGTTTTCGTTGTTTAGATTCTCGATTTCTATTTAATGTTTAAGTGACCTTAGTGGGAACAATTACAATAGTTGATTCGAGTTCTATACATGTATTCGTACATTTTAACAAAACATGAGAAAGTATTCTGAATTCAAGTTCCGTTATAGGGGCAAACAAAATACGTACTTAGCTCGGATAATCCTTCTAATTCTTGCTCTGTATGCTTTTGAATTTGGGTATTGTTTGCGTTTTCTATCAGTAAAATAATTCACTCCCTGCTTCTTTAATTTATGCATTTGGCATAAATTGTGCTCCTCTTTTTCAGCTGAAACTGATGAATTTGACAATGAAGGTTTTTTTTGGGGGGGGGGGGGGGGGGGGGGGGGGAGGTTGCGTCTATTATTCTGGAATTTAATCTCAGTTTCCTCGAATGTTCTTCGTCTTCTCAGTTTCTGGGTTTACTTCCTATGCAATAATATCTGTATATTTTGTGAACTTCACAATTGAAATTTAGATAGAGTAATAGAGTCAAAGATGTAGACGCAACTTTCTTTTCTACCTTGATGTTACACCTCCCCTACCCCTTCACCCAAAAACAAAAAAAAATACAGAATGAATGTCACTCATATTCTGCTTCAATAAGGTACAAAACATCACTCATTTGTTTCTTCATTGTTCGATAGGATGAGTATTTCAAAGCTTATTAGGCTGCTTTAATAAAAAGACAAGAAGAAGAAGAAGCAACAAAGAGTCTTCAGGTTAGCATGAAGTCAAAACTTCGAAGATGAAGGACACGATAATGTTGACTGGGAAGAGGCTCCAGTTGCAGGTACATATCATTATTTGACAATCTCTGTTCAATTCCACTTCATGTTTGATTTGAATTCTCAACCTCCTTGGGTCGAAGAACAATGAAAATGGCATGTTGATATATACTTTCTTATATCAAATGTCAAATGTGAGGGATTCTTCTTTAATGTACTTGAATATTGATGTGTTGCACAATGGTCTTATTGGCATCATTTTTTTTTTTTTTGGGATGTTTCCTCTACTCATTTGACAAGGCCTCCTTTGTAATACACACCCCATAGACATTCGTATCTTTCTGGTCATTAGATGAGTTGAATTGAGGGAATATTGTAGGGCAAGAAATGGAGAAGGGTAGATAATCCATAGATACATATCTTCCACTATAAAAGATCGCAGCTGGACTTCATATCCTATCCTATTACTAAGCACATAAACATGATATAGTATTTCCATAAATTATTGCACAATTAGGTAGATACACATGTATAATGTATGTATGTATGCAAGGTTCTAAAAAACGCTAGGCGCTAGTCGGGCGGAAGGCCGGGGACTAGCGCCTAGGGGCCTAGGCGGGGACTAGGCGGTTTTTTTATTTTTAATTTTTATTTTTATTTTTATAACATATAATTATATAAATAGCACATATCAATGTCAATAGAATCAACTTCTGGTACTCATTATCTGTCTATCACAGTATGAGAGGGTGTCCAGATAGTATCACTTCTGTTATCCAAATTCTGTTAATCAAACAGCAGCACAACATCATGGATTCATGGATGATACAACATACATAGCATTCATGAATGACAAACCCAGTCACTGGGATAGACATTATCACAGTACATATTTCAACTTCAACTCTTCAAGTCGAAAACTGCAGATTGAAAAGTCGGGTTCGCATCCCGGGCAGTTCAAGTGTTTCATATATGCTTGTGTGATGTATGGAGGGGTACATAAAATATGTACAGAGGACAAGTATGCTTTATGCAGATAGGATTCTATTAGTAAAATTTTGTTTTCTGGGCAGACAATTATCAGTTGAAATAAGTGTATCAACTGATCAACTCACAGAAGCATCAAACATATTCAGAATCAATATCAATATTCATTCAATCCAACATTCCAACCAAAAACAATATTCCATAATCATTATTCAAACCAAAAGCAACTAAGCAAGGCAGCAACTTACCCAGAAATTGAAGATTTTTGAATCGATTCAATCGAACCAAGAAAGCAAGAAGGCGACCAGTTGAAGGCAAGGCTGGTGAGCTCGATACTTGAAATGAAAACCCAGAAATTCATGAAAGAGTGAGAAACAGATCGATCTAAAACCCACAACAGATCGATTCAAAACCCACAACAGATCGATTTAAAACCCAGAAATTGAACTTACCAATTCTGCACAGAAGGAGAGATGAGTCGTGCGGCCTTGCCGGAGAGAGGGAGAGAGGTCGTGCCGCCATGCCGGAGAGTTTGAGTTTGAGTTCGAGACCTTCAGTTCGACTTTGATTTCATTAAAAAAAAAAAAAAAGGAAGCAGCGCCTAGTCGCACAGCGCCCAGGACGGCCCGACTAGGCGGCCGACTTTCAGCCCGGCGCCCAGCTCGACCGATTACCCTAAAATCCGAACGGTATGGAGGCGCCCAGCGCCTAGGCGGTCGCCTAGGCCGATTTTTAGAACCCTGCATGTATGTATGTATATAAATATATGTCACACAAAAGTTCACATGGTCAGTTTCAACTAATTCTGTATCAGTATATGCAATCTCAGATGCATGAGAGCTTTCCAACTATTGAAGAAAGAACATACAATTCAAAAAAGAGGCTCAAGGCTTATTTGCAAGTGATGATCGATACCGCTCAACTTTAGTTTTTTATTTTGGTGTATATATTGAAAGTTAATTGTACTATATGAAAGTTCAAAGTCGATCAATAAAATAGAGGCTGAGCTTGAACCTGAGCTTCAGAGGTTGGGGCTAAATATGAATACTTCTACTTTACATGGAGGATTAACTTATCTTGATGAGGTACAAAGTCTATGCTTATCATTGCAATTTTAAGTTTAAGCAGCACAAGTTTACTTTTAATTTAACATTAGATTTTCGTTTATTGGGTTCAACCTAGCTGTGAAAAAAACAGTTGGCTTTCCTACTACTGAAGTAATTTTTGTACTGAAAATTTGTGGGCAGTTCACTTGAAACATGGAAGTAGTGAAGAAAACCCTGATTTTCTTGGTATGACTGTTGCTCATTAAACATTATTAAGTTTTTATGTGCTTGATTCCTTTTCTTTTTTTTTTTTTTTTTTTTTTTTTTTGCAGAACATGAGTTGTAGGACTGCTACATGTTTTCTACAACGTACTGTATGTGCTTGATTGAGTTGGCAAGGCAAGCTGGGCCAACTGAGACTGGAAGTTGTCCCAAGTAAGAGGAAACTAATCAACATGCAAAAGGTTGCGGAAGAAGTTATGAACACATGTATTCCCACCTAGCTTTGAATTAAGGAAGGTTTAGTTATGAACACATGTATTCCCAGGTCTGGATACCAATATCCAGTTTTCCATGTAAGCTTCTTTGGTTTCTTTCGCTCAGATGGCAAGGCAAACTACAATGATATCAGTGCTTGAAATCATTATAGACCATAAAATTGGTATACTATTATACTCTATCAATAAGGCCAGTGCTTGCAAATCACTGTTATGTAAATATTTGTACAACAAATGTATAAAGCTTAGCAAGCAAACCCACCCGCGGCATCGCGCGGGACGTATTACCTAGTATATACTAAATGAGTGTTTTCCTTATGAATAGTGGATTGGCGATTTTGCCATTAGCCCCTGCTTGCTATTTTGTGTAATTGCCCCCTCCACCTGTAAGCATCCTGTGGCACTAACTGCTGCTATTCTGTCTGTATAGGATTGATTCGTTCCTACTGTCTTAGTTAGAAGAGAGAAAATTAAAATTAACAGAGAGAGACTGAAAGAGAGAGAGTTCGGTTCAATCTTCTGTTGTTGGTTGCTTATCAAAGGATTGTTAAGGCTGGTCTCTGCTGTGGTTCTTAGTCTCGCTTACATTGATAGCGAGAGAGGTTGTTGATCGGCACAGACAGGTCGGAATTTCCGCATGTTCCCAGTTTGTCGGCATAAAAGAATAAAAGATAACATCTTTATGTAAATTCTGTAGTCAATTTTGTTGGGTTCGGCATTATTCGATAAAGAGTTTTGTTCCTTAGATTGTATCTAAATTGCAAAGTTCTGATTTTTGGTGTGGGTGGAGGCTTTTAATTGGGTGTGTTTTTGGTTCTTAGCATTTGGGTCTAGGTTTTGATCAGGTAGCAACAATACTAATCTAATAGACTAATAGGGTACTAATCTAATAGGGTGTCCCTTTCCTTCTTTATTTTGTTAAAGGATCTGCATATATGAATTTTTTTTTGTCCTTGCATAACTTGAGATTAGGCCTGGGAATTGCATACCGGAAAACCGAAACCGAATCCGACCGATCCGGGCCTATACCGATCGGGTCGGTCTGCAACTTCAATTCCACACAATACCGACCCGACCCGAAACCGAATAGCATGTAAACGGGTCGGCCTCGGTATGGGTCAAATACATACCGTTTTTACCGACCCGACCCGATTTTCTAATAGGCCGCGTTCTACTTCTGCAGTTCTGCCGTTCTCATTTCTCAAACTCACCCAAACCCTAAATCGAGCCTCTCTCCTCCATCGAAGACTCCCAGCCACTCAACCTCTCACTCTCGCAGTCTCACTCCTCTCTGCTCTCCTCCATCGAAGACTCTCAGCCTCTCACTCTCACTCGTCTCTGCTTACCTCCATCGAAGACTCTCAGCCTCTCGAAGAACCAAGTCGATCCAACTACTCTACCTACTCGATCCAAGTCTCCTCCATCGAAGACTCGAAGGCTCTCGCTCTTCTCTCACTCCTCTACTCCATCGAAGATCGGAAGCTGTCGATCCTCTCACTCCTCTCTGCCCTCCTCGAAGATTCGAAGGCTCTCACTCCTCTCTGCCCTCCATCGAGGAATCGATTCTTCAACTCGTTTCTTCAGATTTTTCTGTTTTCAACTTTTCATGATTGTGTAGCTTGATTTGAATTTGGGATTGTGTAGCAGCATGATTGTGTAGCTTGATTTGAATTTGGGGTTGATTTGAATTGGGGATTCTGTTGATTTGAAATTGACAATGATAAGATTAGTTGTTCGCTTGAAGGCTTGAAGGTCGATCTGTGCGACTGTGCTTCTGTGGGTTACTTAAAGAGTTAAAGCCTTAATTAAAGGTAGATCCACTGTCCAGATGTTTGAATCACCTTGTATCAATTGCATCAATTGTGGGAATTTGTGATAAGAGTTGGGGTTGGTATCAATTGCGTGTTGGGAGACTGGTACAGAAGACCATGTCTTTAATTATTTATAATATGTGTTGGAGCAGCCAACTTGAATACAATTCTTAATGCAAGATCAGGTCGGCATGTTCTGATGTTAGCAACCATGCGTTTCAACTTTCAATGCTTTATTTTTCAGGTTTCTGGAAATTTTGCTTTGAAAGCAGGTGGTACCGATTGGTACCGAACCGATCGGATTCGGGCCTAATCGGTATGGCAGCTGAGTTTCCGGCGTCCCGAACCGAACCGAGCCGACTATAAACTCGGTATCGGTATCGGTATAGGCATGTTACCGAGCCGAGCCAAACCGATCCCAGGCCTACTTGAGATCACTTCAGTCTGAGTTAATTTATTTATTTGTTAGTCAAAACAAATCCGAGCTTGGTCGAGTTGCCGTCCGAGCATTGAATTTTGCTTCCCAACACCAATCGCATGGTACTATATGAAAATCTTGAATGTATTGGATTATATTATGCATCTCATTGAGTTTTGATGAATTCGTGGGAGAATTGTTTTGGTTGATTAGTTTCAGAGCCTTTGTTTTTTATTGGAATTGAATAAATAAATAACCTGAAAGAAGATGGAATTTGTTAGTCAGGATGTTGTTAGCTAGAGGACTAGCTTGCTAGGCACTCAGAATAGTCAAATGTGAGATATTGCCGAGAAGAAAAGTGGTGTATACATTATGGTGTATATATAGAATCTCATGAGGAAGCTATTCTTATTTATGTTTGTGCTCATTTTGTGATGTTGTATGAGATTTTTGGCACTGTTTTAATGACCTATAATGATGTTTGTTTAGAAGTTGTTTACTTCACAGCATATTGCTTTCTTTTCCTTTGAAACTTTTTGTGCTGTTTAGAGTATCCAGTTTTGTACTGCATGTACCCTTACTTTAGCTTTATTATGAAAGAACATGATTACATGTAAGCAAATTTTGATAGTACGATGGTTCTTTTGATAGACACGCTACAAACAATGTCTTCAATATCTTTGCCTCTGTGATTTTATGGTTTTGATTCTACATCTGTGTGCTGCCTCGATTGGCTTTCTTTATTTTCTTCAATTCAGGCTTACGTCCCTCTCTTGTATTTTGCAATTTCATTAATCAAGGCTTGAGGACACACTACAAGAAAAATGGTCTACGACAACATCATATTTACAACATATTATAAATGTTCGTTGTTGCTTATAGTTTTCCACAACGGGCAAACAATGTGTGTTGTTAAAAACTGTATACCACAACATGCGTCATTTGCATGTTGTTAATTTAGTTATTGACAACTCACCTTACACGTTTTTATTTTTAAGTTGTCAATTAAAACATTAACAAGTATAAATGCATCTTGTTAAATATTTTCAAAACAACAACGTGCAGCGAACACTGTTAAAACTTTGAGAAAAAAGATACAAGAAAACTTGCAGAACAATTGTGCTCAACAAGCACCTGTGGGCTGTGGACTAAAGTCACTACAAACTCAACTCGATCTTTCTCAAAGAAAAAAAGAGAAAAAGAAAAAAAATATTAAAAAATCAGCCCTCTGAATCCATCAGAGATCCAAAACGTATAAAATCCTGGGCTTGAAGAATTGAACTCTGAAGCTCTAGACTCTCATTCTCTCAAACGGCTTCGCCCTCACCAGCTTAAACCCTAAACCGCACGAAACGATGTCGTGGCTTCCCTCCGCCGTCGCTCTCAATTGCATCGACGACTTCGCCATGAAGCAAGACCACTTCTCCGGCGTCGCCGCCGTCGAGCACATCCCGCTCAGCCACTTGGCCGACGGCAGGATCGACTCTGCCTCGGCTGTGGTCCTCCAATCATTCGCGTACCTCCCACGTGCCGCCCAGCGTCAGCTACGTCCTTACCAGCTCATCCTCTGCCTCGGCTCCGGCGACTGCGCCACTGACTCCACTTTCACTGCCGACCTCGGTTGTCAATCTCCGAAGCATTTCGATGGCCGGATTTCTGGCGTTTACGGCTACGAAGGTACTTCGTTCTTTCTTCATATTAGGTGTTCCACTGTTTCGCACCTTCAATTTCATCGTCTTGGTTCCTATTGCGTTCTAATCAGCACAGCATGTTGTTTAGCTTGAAAATTGTTTGAAGAACTCAGCTTTTAGCCTCGCAGCTGCAAAACACTGTTATTCATTTGCTTCTTCATGTTTGCTTGTTCCTCCTGAATTGGCATATTGTCGAACACTAGGTATGCATTGAAAATAAAGATGATTCATGCTAGATAGTGAAATTGATATAAAAATTCGATTGAAGGATGTGAGTATGAGACATTGCAGTCTTACTGTGTACAACTGTGGACAGTATAATGAATGTTCATGAGAATTAGATAAAAGTGGTTTTGAGAGTGAATTTGAAATACTTTAATTTTAGCTGTATTGGGAATCATCCTCTGAGAGTGATGGTCTAATGGATGGTGTATCAGGTATTTGTGGCAACGTTTGATGTTTCGGTTTGTGTAATTTGCATAACGATCGATCAGATTGATGTTAATGTGGTTGTGTATATGCAGATGATGCAAAATGTGGTATGCCGACATGGATCTGCAAGGGGCTTACTTATTTTCTTATTTGCAGGCCTGGTTTACTTCTATCTCTAAGGTTGGTTTGTTGCCTTAAAGTAATCTTCAACTTAATTATTACTATACAGTGCTTTGAATTTATGCCCTTCTTTTATGTGATCATGTTCAGGCTTTTGATCTGTTGGAAATGGTAAAGGCAATCAAAGGTATTGTCTAGCAGAATGTTTTTGATAGAAAGCTGCAAGTAGTCAAGCAGTTAGCTGCTATCGTTACTCCATTATTGGTAATTGGATAGTCGGGTAAAACTATAAATGTTGAGTAAAGAACACAGGTTCAAAGATATTGTTTTGGTCATGTATTTCACTAGGGTAATGCACATAATGGTTTTGAGCAGAAGGCTAGAAGTTGCATGGCAAATGTTGCTCTGTACTCCATACATTTTGGTTACATTAACTTTTAGGTTTTCATTTGCATAGCTTTTCCAGCAGTCCATGGATGCTTAGAAAGGGGATTCTTGCAGCAGGAGAATCTGTTGCAACATGGTCTTCCTGTTGTGCTCTAAGGTAATTTATTGCTGGGATGCAGTAATAATAAACTAATCATCTTTGTTTCCTTTTAAATGTCACTCCACAGGTTAATCGATTTAATAACCTAAAACACACAGATGATTGGTGTTAGTTTCCTGACTGTTGGACAATGCTTTCATGTTTTCAGTATCTATCGCGCAGGCATAGCTTTAGATATTACAGGTTTCGTTGGCCAAACCAGCTGCTAGGATTCTTGAAGTTACTGGAAAAACTGCACAGAGCATTAGAACCCGATAGGATCCATTGAACTTCCTCTTAATTTATGATATTTGTAGTCACAACAATGCTTGTTTTGTCAATTACCAATGATCCACAAAGGATTCAGTACTTTGTCTTGCATTTTTTGTTAGGAATATATCTATTAGACAATATGGTACTCTTAATGAAATGTATATTTTTCTTTTACATGGTTAGTCTACTAATATTGGCATGGGAATGTGCTCAAGTAATGGTGAATGTTTACAGAGTAATCGAGAAAGGTAAAGGAAAGAACCCAGCAAATTGGGTGCAATAATATATATTGAAACATTATAACAACGTATTCAGTAATATGACAACATACCATGTATGCTGTCGAAAACTAAAGACAACATGCTGAGAGTGTTGTTAAAACTTACAACATACACTTGAAACGTTGTCGAAAATTTATGACAACGTGCAGAGCTCATTGTTGAATAATTACAACAACGTGCGTCGCCTCTTTTTGACAACGTGCAAAGCGCGATGTTAAGGACTCATGGACTTTTAATGACTCTGGCATCTACAACATGCGCCAAACGTTGTCAAAAGTGATTGACAACGTGAATTGCAAGTTGCTAAACGTGTTTTTTCTTGTAGTGACAGCTTTAATGGAAACTATTTTTGCAATTTTTGATCCCATTGTATAGCTATCTTCCTAATATTTATGATTTTTTCTTCTGTTTTTGTTGGCATTAATGTGTTTGAAGTTTGCTTCTTGAGTCGGTCTCTGTTGTTATCTTATCTCATTTCATTTTTCTGAGATTTCTAACCCTGTTTTCTGGCATTTAAGTGTGAGATTGTGGTCAATGTGTTTTATTTTATTAATTACCGTCAACGTACCACTTCTTGGGTCTCTGATATTCCTGTTGAAATGCATATCTCTGCCTTTTGATCTTGGTTAATATCTATCCCACCTTTTAAGAGGAAGGTTAAGTAGGACAAAGACATCTGAAGATAGTTTTATATTGCGAATGCGATGATTGATTCATGCTAATATATCTGTACAAAAATTTGTGCTGCTGTGTATCGAATTCTATATCATCTACCCTTTTAAAGGTATCAAAAGTAGAATGAAAATGAAATGTTACACACACACACACACATTCTGCATACAAATTTTATCAAGAGCGAAGCTTCGCTTTGAAATTAAAGAGCGCATTTAGGCCTCGTTTGGTTCGGCGCGGGGAATGGAAAGGTTGGGAATGGAAACTTTATCCTTTCCTGTGTTTGACACACCCAAGGAAAGGAACAACTTTCTTGCATGAAGGGAAAATGGGGGGGGGGGGATGGGGGGGGAATGGATCCTCTCTCACTCCATGGGATTCATTTTTCCTCATACTTTCCCTGCATTAATTGCACATTAATTTTCTACTCTAAAGATTATTTTAATAGCTGTTATTATCGAATTATCCAACAAACTCTTGTTTATGTTTTGATAATAAGGATATTATTGGAAAATTGATGTTACATTCTTTCCTATTCATGCACGAACCAAACATCGGAAAGGAAAGTAAAATACGTTTTTCGATTACTTTTCCGGCGTTTCCAAACATTGGTAGGGAAACTAGAGGGAAATTTACTTTCCCATGTTCATGGGAAAGACCGAGGAACCAATTTCCTTTCCAGCAACCAAAAGATGTCTTAGAGTTTAGGGTCACTTTTCGGTCGCATATCCACATCTCGACCGTTCAGTTTTTAGGTACTAATGTATAGATCATCTCCGTAAAGTTTCAGCCAAATTGATGATCGTTGAGGTATCTAACTCGCTAAAACCAATGGACGAACTAAATCTGTCCAACCTGAACCATACTAGCTTTAAGGCAGTTATCAATGCCTTAACAATTATCAATTTGGCTAAAAATTTGCGGAGATGATCTATACATTAGTACCTAAAAACTGAACGGTCGAGATATGGATATGCGACCGAAAAATGACCCTAAACTCTAAATGCGCGCTTTAATTTCAAAGCAAAACTTCACTCTGGATAGGATCTGTATATATATATATAGGATCTGTATATATATATATATATATATATATATATATATATATATATATATATATATATATATATATATATATATATAGTTATAAACTAGAGAATAAGAGAGAGATAGAAGAAAGCTATTATTATTATAATGACTCTGCTAGGGTTGCGCTTCTGCCGCCCTTGGCCTCCCCTCCATCGTCGATGGACACCTATTCCGATTCCCTTCTCATCGCACTCATCGGACATGACAGCTGCTGTCTCCTCCACGAGGCCAAGGCTAGGCTTCTCTCAATCCCAATCTGCAGGAGCCCCGGTTTTGCTGGGGCATATGAATAGATCTCCTTCGTTCTGGGGGCGAGGGGAAAAGCTCCGATTGGGCGTTGCCGGTGGTGAAGCAAGCAAAGGCAAGCCTTCGATCTATAACTCTGGCGACGAGGGGCTATGCTTCTTGCCGAATGGATGCGGTGGCGATGCTGATCTCGACTGCAGCACTGAAGGGTGGCTGATATCCGCAGACGAAGCGGGGCTCTTGGCTGTGGTGGTGAAAAGTGGTGGCTGGCCCCTGCTCTGGTGGATGGTCAACGATCGGGTCTCTTCTGTGACGTTCACGCGGGGAGGCACTATGGGTCATCATGCTACTCTCGGGGATTGGTCCTGGCCGGTATTGCAGATGCTGCTGAAACTTCAATTGAAGCGCAGCCGAGTTTGGGTGTCCAGATCACAATGGAGGAGCATGTGGTTGGGCTGTCTTTGGGCTCCCATCCAAGCCCAGATCTCGGGGAGTCTGACGAAGGAGGTGGACGTGGGACTACCTTCGCATTGGTCGGCATGGATGCTTGGCCGGCCGGTGCCAATATTGCTGTCGGCGGCAGGAACAACTTGGGAACAGCTAGGTTTTGTCCTTGATAGGCTTTGCTAGTTGATGATTGGGCCTAGGGCTCTAAAATGGATGTTGGGCCTGCTCTTTCTTGGGTCCACAATAACTAATGGGTTTCTATACCCATTTTTTACTTAGTATTTTTTAAAATTTACTTGCCTATTACTATGCATTACTGTCCATAGTGATATAGGCTTTCTTGAATAAGTGAGCATGGGTACCGTCAAATGATCGGACCTAATTCTATGTATCGCTGTGGTTTCACCACAAACTCTTTATCTGCCCAAAG
Source organism: Rosa rugosa (assembly GCF_958449725.1). Taxonomy (NCBI): domain Eukaryota; kingdom Viridiplantae; phylum Streptophyta; class Magnoliopsida; order Rosales; family Rosaceae; genus Rosa; species Rosa rugosa. Next base: position 10,029,411 of record NC_084820.1, on the reverse strand, counting down.
TCGGTAGAGGGAGGATATGTAATGGTCCTTTCTGGCCTGAGAATTATTAATATATCGACATGATATTCTTAAAAAAAAAAAAAGAGATAGAATAGAGAAACAAAATGTAGGAGGAGGTAGAAGTGTGTATTTTATTCTCATTAGACCCCTTTATATAGGAGTAATGTTTACATCATAAGGACATAACTAATGAGTATTTACAGTGGACAGTCACATATATATAATATTTATAACACTCCCCCTTGGATGTTCACCACTAAATGATATGGTGTTGGACGCGCTTAATGTTGCCTCGTCAAAACCTTGCCAGGTAACAAAAACCCAGTGGGACAAAAACAACCTTGGTCGAAGGAGAAAAAGAGTACAACGCGCATATGTCCTAGGTAGCATATTTTAAATGCTCCCCCTGATGAGAATCTCCCCCTGATTTTTGCAAGCTTCAATCATGTATGTAATAAAATACATGCACCATGTATATTAGATATGGTGTGTCGATTACATAGGTGAGACTATGTGTGCTTTGCATAAAAGGGGACTCATCATGAATTGCAATTCCTGCAAAAGTTAGGGCATTACCAATAAAACTATGATGTTCTTAATGAATCTTACCTGACTTGATTAGAGTAGAACTAATTTCATATGCTCAAATTATAAATAAAGATATTAGCAAAGAATAACAATATAAAGGAACAACAATTGACACATTTACCTTTATTCAATATTCCGAGCATTGAAATTTAAGTATGGCATACTTAGCCATAAATATCAATTAGTGTAATTGATAATTTCATATAGGCTCAATATGAGCTCTAGATCAATTCATAATTTTGTGGAAGTTAGAATATGTTGCAACATTATGAGTATGATTCGAATTTGATTTCTTAGTCTTGTCATAGTACTCATTGAGGCAATAAGTTACTTTGACTGTAAATGAATGAGTATCTATGAAACTTTAGACATTTTGATTCCATGAGTGAGCTTTAAGATCTTTTACTCATTCATGGACTTGCCCTTGGGCAATATGAATCGGTCAAGGATTTGATTAAGCAATATGCTTATAATGACACATTTGGGGATTTGCTTTTAGTAATTTGCCTTTAAGATCTTCATAATAGCTTATGACAACTTGCTATAAGCCTCTCGTCAATATAACAGCTATATGTAACACTGTACTTATAGAAAAGTTGTCGCTTGGAGAAGAATGCCCATGTCTCTATAAAGAGAATTGTGTCATAGTGATTTCAATTCACTTTAGTACACCATTTGTTATTTTTAGGGTAGATAAAGTCCAAGTATATCATCACGTTTACAATATTTAAATTCATTGGAATTTCCTCTTTCCAATTTGGCCAATAGTATGATTTGTCGACACAATGAAACGTGGTAGTATATAGCCCTTGATGATATTTAGTTGCAACTACAGATGAGATATCATCAATGATCATCAATTAGAGATCTATCACACATTCAAAATATATGCATGCATTAGCTATAATAAGCTTATTCATATCAGGTACCCATGCCTCTTTTAGGGCATTTGTTGTCTCTCAAGGACAAATTAATTAAAGAATGTGGATCTTTGTATAACCTCATAACGAGTGTTATAGGGCTTGTATAATCTTCCCTTATAGGGAGATTAAAACATTGGACTTGGTGGATATATCCCACATAATGCACGCCGTTACAATAGTGTTTCCTCCCCCTAACGGCGGGAAGACCATCTAGTTTGACCATTCGCAAAATATGTGTGCAAAAAATTTGGATTGGAAATCCATTAGTGGGTGGCGAGCCCAAACCAATTTTTAGGTCAAAAACTTGTCTTTAATAAGTGTCACTTTCTCAATTTCTCATAATTGATTGAGACTTTTTCTTAAGATAATAATAAGACATGGTGGATAAATATCACACACCAATTCATATCGTTTTTCATAATATTTCTCCCTCTAATGACGGGAGAATTGTCTTATTAAAGTGACAACTCGCATATATGCGATAAATTATAACTTCCTCGTTAGGAAAGTTTGCAATTATTGTTGTATTATACAATAATGTAGAGTATGTATGTAGATGAGTCTACATGACATAGTAATGACACATTAGTCACGCCAAAATAAATTTATTTGGCTCAATAAAATTTTTAATTCATGATATAGTATACAGTAGTATACTCATAGTTGATTAATAGAACATAAAGTCGGTGAAAATTTCATCACCAATATATGCAGTGGTATTCCATATATGTAACATAATATGAGCTTAGTTGGAGTCGGCCATCAATCAAGATCTGCAACTCTTGAGATGATTGTTACCTTAGCTTTTGGAAGCATCAATTGTGAAAAATTATCAACAATTGCAATGGATCATGTCCATAGTTGCATTATATGCGTGCAAGACAACTATGTTTGTCATTATATTTATCATGAACATTCATGGTTCAAAATGAATTTATTAATGAACATGTGGTTCATATTATTGTTTGACACTGAAAACAAATGTCAAAATTATATACTCAAATTTCGAGCTGGGACAGTAGTCCATATGGGCATAAGCATATACTCGAATAATAATAGATTTAGGGACCATAGCCCTCATACTCAAAACATTTTGTTTGAGTCTTCACAATTAGAAGCATGTTCTAAAAGTGGAGTGAACAGAGATTCACATGTACTCATAAAGAGAAGGGACAAAGGTCCTGACATAATTGGAGATCAAGAAACAAGATGTTTCGATCTATTTGATTGTATAACAATCAGTGGAGGAATTTTAAGTCCTCATGAAATTGAATCAAGAAACATGTAGTTTCGATCTCATTATAAATTGACAATTTTATATCAAATTATTAGATAAGATGATCAAATTGAAGTCGTCAAACTCATGAAAAATACATACCTCGATTCTGTAGGAAATATAATTAATATTTTTGATACCAATATGTGAGTACCATATGCCAAAATAGAGGCAGATTCATTTAGAGTCAGTAATTGAAATATAAAGCTATGGTATGTTAACATTTCTCATACATCAACTATTTTTACCCCTTTAAGGACTCATGTTACTACTTTGAGGACTAATATTACTATTTTGAGGACTCATATGGTAAACTAAGAAAATTTGCCACTTTAAGGACTCATGTTACCACTTTGAGGACTAATATTACTATTTTAAGGACTCATGTGGTAACTAAGAAAATTTACCACTTTAAGGACTCATGTTACTACTTTAAGGACTAATGTTACTATTTTGAGGACTCATTTTACAACTTTTAAGGCAATTGTATGCATGTCATACGTTAACACATTATAGAATTTTCCATTGAAATATGCATTAATATAACATTATAACAAAATAATCATAAATTTGTTGTAGTCTAGTTGGTTAGGATATTTGGTTCGCATCCAAAAAGACATGAGTTCAATTCCCAACGATGGAAAATAATTTTGTTATTTTTCACAAACGACATAATCATATGAGGTAGATATAATCATAAGTAATAAATGTTCATTATGATCGCATAAAATAAATAACTATGGTAAGTATCGAATAATGGTAATATAATGATAATAAAATGAGTTATTAATAACAATAACTACAAGATAATGGCAATTAAAAATATTATCATGATAATTGTAGCTCTTGCAACAAATACTCATGACAAATTCAGTTATGAAAGAATTGTAATAAAGGTAATTTAAACATAATAAATATGGTTAAACAGGTAAAGATAATGAAACATAATTACGTTTAATCGGTGCCAAAACATAGGCTTAAAATGACTAAACAAAATAAATAGAGACAAAAAAAGCGCCTAAACATAGGCTTAAAATTTATCGGTATCAAGAAAACCGCCGTTGATCATGTAATCAATATGTTTTCCATTGTCCACAAAAAAATCAGGACTTTGAGCTTGTTATCTTCACTGACAGATTCTCCACATAATTTTAGTTGGGAGGTAATCATATGTTTAGCGGAATTGAAAATCAGTGACAGATTTAAAGTTCTGAAGGCGCAAAATGCGTCCATTCATATCGTGCTCTAGATAGAACAATGGTTTTCTGGTGAGCAAATCGATCAGCCAATGCTTGCCAAATCTCAAGTGGATCTTTCACCGTAAGGTAATCATATTTTAGGATCTTATCAAGATGATAACGCAAGAAAATCATAGGCTTGGCGGGATCTTGCACATATGACTTATTGTCAACTTTGATGGCATTTCCAAGGTTTTTAGCCATAAGGTGAATTTCAACATCAAATAGTTCTTGCCAGAAATTTTAAGAGGATCATAGTCCAATTTTGTTAGATGCGTCATCTTTCTATAAAGAGAAAAGATGAGATATATTAGGATCCATAATTATTAGAACAATATGTTCTATGAAAAATTCATATACGAAACAAAGGTTTCGAATAGTTCATAAATATGAACAATGGATCCCATAGGGAACACACAAGAAAAACATTTGTGTGATGTCTATAGAACCATAGGTTCTAAGACTACTCGGTCAGAGGACTCGAGTCTTGAGCAATGGAACATGTAGTTCTCATTGTCGTATATGAAATATAAATTTTCAACAATTATATTATATAAAAGATACATACAAATACATGTAAATGATCGCATAAAGAAAATTGATATTCATCTAGAAGAGAAAGAAGAAAAACTCATAGATCATTAGGCTTGGTCATAGGCAACTATGTTGCACCATAAGGCTTGCGGATCATCATGGAGTTCAAAGAAGAAGAAAAATAAGAGCAAATTCGTGCTGATAACGTGTTATAAACTAGAGAATAAGAGAGAGATAGAATAGAGAAACAAAATGTAGGAGGAGGTAGAAGTGTGTATTTCATTCTCATTAGACCCCTTTATATAGGAGTAATGTTTAAATCATAAGGACATAACTAATAAGTATTTACAGTGGACAGCCAAATATATATAATATTTATAACATATATATATATATATATATATATATATATATATATATATATATTCACACACTATTTTTCTCTATTCACACACCCCTTCTATTTTTCTATTACTTTAAATCAATTTTTTTTTACAAATTACCCTAACTACCCTCTCTTGCAATTAATTTTTTTTTTCTTTTTTCTATTTGGCAATTCAATAATCCCTAAATCCTAAACCCTTATTTTCTAGCAGGCACAGAGGACTTCAAAACTCTTTTCGATTCCCCTTTCTTCTTTTTTTTCCATCAAAAACTTCTCTAGCATAGTCATTCTATCTCTCTAATATGATGCTTTGAAGTTCAATCAAAGCAGAACAAGCAACTTTAGATCCATCTTTGGAGTAAATTTTACACTTGATTTGCAATGGAGACATGTAAGAAAAATATGAGTTCAGTGATTATTCGAATCCCATAGAATTCATCATTCCTGGTAAAATTCTAACTGAAATTATTTGGTGTATTTGAATCCATTGAGCAACTATAGAACTTTACAACAGCCTAATAATGTTAACCTTATGATTATAGACATGATTTGTTCTACTATATTATGCTAGAATATGAAAGATTTTGCCATAAGAAAATTATACAAATATAAGTTGAGGGGGGTTTCAGAGATAAGGAGTGGTTGTTTGTGGAGGTGGGGGTGAGTTTCAGCAAGGGTTTGTGTTTTTTATTGAGGGTTGATTGGTTTTGATGCTTCTAGTTACTCCTGTTTACTAGTTTTTATTTTTATGAAGCAGTGTTGTGGACTGGTACATTGATTTTTGTTATTTTCTACCAAATTATTAGGGTAATTCATGCTCCAATATACATTATTGAAGTATTTGTGCTGACAATTTTATCATTGCTTCTAGTTGAAAGGAATTAAACGTGTTGAGATAAGGATAGCTTGCTCTTTGCTACTGTAAGTTCATGTGCAACTTTTTACTCTCTGGTTTTGCAGCCCCAACTATGGTTTATGCATTTCATTTTTATATACGTACCAACTTTTTACCATCTATACATTTAAGTTTAGTAACTATAATTACTACTCTAAATAACCAACTAGTTATTGTATTGAGATTCTCTTCACAATGTTGAATTAGATCCAGTACCTTTTTACCTAACAATCAGAGTGTGGAGAGCAAAACCATATTTACTGCTGAAAATTAGTGTTACTTGGAAGATCTTCGTATCATAATATCTTAGTAGCAAAAAAAATTTGATTTATTATATAATGATGGTTTATTCATGATTGACTTGCCAAATAGAAAAAAGAAATAAGAAAAAGAGAGGGTAGTTAGGGTAATTTGAAAAAGAAAATTAAATTAAAGTAATAGAAAAATAGAGAGGGTGTGTGAATAGAGAAAATAAGTGTGTGAATAGCACCACCCTAATAAGTGTGCATGGCAAGTGAGATTCTTCTTTTGGACGTAGGTTCTGCTAGATTGCTTTTACCACGGATTTTAAGGTTCTAGTTCATATCTTATTTTGAGTGTTTGTTTGCTTTAAGTTGAGAAACCACAACTTAGGATGTTGTACCAGTTGCTTGTATAACTTGTTCAGTTGAGGTAAGTAACTTTTGTTTGCTCTAGAATCATGATAAATATATTATGGATGATATGTTACTATATTTATTATACGCTTATGATTTTGAGTGCACCATTTTTGTTTCCGTTGTGATTGCTTTGGCTTGTACTAGTACATGTGCATCATGCAAAATGTGATAAGTTTTGAAAGAGATTTTCGATAGGAACTTTCTTGGCATATCAATACTAGTAGGCTGTTTGGAGAGAATTCTGTTATGTAAGTGCAAGTTCTGCATTGTCTGTTCTGTCTTTGCAGGTTCTGCATTGTCTGTTATATGGCCCATATAGTGGGTTTGTCATCGACGGGTGACGTTTGTCTCCCAACTCTGATAAATTTGAGTCTCACTGGTATGTTGTATCTAGAGGAACCTAGAAAGTTCTGTTTTATTTGTTTTCAGTGCACTCCATGTATTATGCATTTTACCATATTCTATATAAGTATGGGATGCCTCTCTATTTGTTGCTTGTGGTGTGTTATAGTTACTTACTGAGTTTATATTTCATTAGTAATTTGTTGTGGTTCCAGGTACTGAAAATGTATTGAATGCTTAGAAGACTACGGCAGCTAGTGGTTGTGTCGGCGTCCCCTAGAATAAAAGTTTCAAGTTTCTTGTTTGAGATTATTCTAAGGCAAAATAGCCAAATGACCCCTTGACTTTTTTCATGGCTGTTACCCCCTGACGTTTCAATTTTGATTATCTACACCCTCACTTTTCTAATTGTTGCCAATTTACACCCTATCGTTATTTTTTGGACTTTCCATCCAATTTTCCGTTAACTTGGTTAGCACGTGAGGGGCTTTTTCGTCTTTTTAACTATCACAAAAAAAAAATATACAAAACTGTTCTTCGTTAAAAGAAGGAAAAAAAAATTGCCCTTTGTCGCTTCTTCCTTGTCCATCTCTTCTTCTTCTTCACTCCCTTTATTTCAAGGTTGGTTGTTAGCTTGCAACTGATCGCTTAATTAATATTTGCTAGTCACATCAAATGATTGGATGATCATATAACTGAAGGAGAAACCATCTTTGATCATTTAGGTTTCTGGTTTTCTTTTTCTTTGAAGGCCAGACTGGATTAATATTTCAAACATTCATATGAGAATTTGATCTTCCATGTTTCCAGTTGGAGGGGTTTATATTGTGTATAAGATTGAGGAGCCATCGAACAAACTAAAATATTTATATGTATGGAATATGAAAAATTAAAATTACAGCAAGCATGTGAAGGTCATCTTGATTGATCCAAGTTGGGATTGTGTTTTATTGATCTCGATAAAAGGAACATAGAGGAAGAGGTCATGCTGAGAAGAAGATAATTGAGAGATAGACAGAGAAGAAGAGGAGAGGATGAGGGAAAAAAAAAAACAGTTGTGGGAGACGAATAGCAGTATTTTTTTTATTTTTTAACAAAGTAATTTTGTATTTTTTTTCTTGATGTATTAATATATGAGGGTAATATTGGAACATTAGAGGCAAAAAAATTATAGTTGGCCGGGGTGTACTAAGATTTTTGTTCGGTGCAAATAGCAACACTTTTTTTTTTTTGGGTGACAATTGCAGAGATGAAAAGACCCCTCACGTGCTAACTAAGTTAACGGAGAAATTGGATGGAAAGTCTAAAATTTGACTGTAGGGTGTAAATTGGCAACATTTAGAAAAGTGAGGGTGTAAATAATCAAAATTGAAATGTCATGGGGTAAATCGGCAGTCATGACAAAAGTTAGGAGGTAATTTGGATATTTTGCCTTATTCTAATTGATTAGAAATTTAGAATAGAGCTTCCGTTACCTTTTTTTGAGTTTTTTATTTTTAAATTAACTAAAGTGTATTTGAATCTTTTCTTTATATCATTTTGACTCAATAAAAGATTAAAAGTACAATTTTTCACCTCCAATTTTTGGGGCATGACAATGTTAGGCCCCGTTTGGAATTGAAATTTGGATTTGGATTTGGATTTTGATTTCAAATCTTATGTATTTCAAATCTGAGTAATTGAAATCCTAAGATTTCAAATTCATCTGTTTGGGTAACAATTGAATCATGAGGATTTGAATTTAAGAATTCAAAACTAATGAAGAAAGCTACTTATGTGATACTAATTTAATGAAGGAAGATTTTCTTTAGCATTTAATTTCTATGGAGATAATTGTCATGCTCCATATTTCCAAAAGCAATATAAATCCGAATACGTGTTCCATCTCATATCCTTAATTATACAAATCCGAAGTGTTTCATCTAATATTCTAAAAAAAAAAAAAAACATAAAAATAATAATATTAATAGGTGTTTCATCTCTATAATTTCATCTCATGCGAATCCAAATTGTCATGCTCACTCTCTATTCCTTGGTTGCCCTGAAAACAATTAACAAAGAATACTATATGACCAAATCAAGATCAAAACAAAATCACAAGGGATGATTAGATAGGCGGAAATGACTACTTAACTTCAAAACCACACTAAACTCAGGACACAACTATAACTCAATTATAGACACCAAATATTATAGTTCCTGCATCTTAACCAATCTGAAATTCTGAACATCTCTTGAATATATACTAGTAACTAGCAGAACTAAGAGTTCAGTGTGAAGGCAAATTGCTATAAGGAACACCTAGAAAGGAAAAGACATCAGAAAACAGAGGTCAACAATAATTCTTTCCTTAATCCTTACCCTTTTTCTTGAGAGCGTGAGCCACAGTAGGAGCGACAGCAGGTGCACTAGTACGAGCTTTTTTGCCAACCAAAAACTGCAGTGACTCATTTCAGTCAGAATGCTTGGCTCAGTGAAAAAATGACACAAATTAAGGTGGGCAGAAAGTAAGAATAGAGCTAACAAATTTAATGCGCCCAGATATTCAACTTGCCGCTTGGCCAATATTACTTTCTGGATTTGAAAGACACATTGATTCAACTCCAAAATGCACCAAAAGTTGACAAGTCAACATATATGTGACTAACATACAAGCATATCGTAAACAGAGAATGACTATAAAGTAGAAGAGTCTGGAATGAACCAAAACATTTATAGACCAACAGATGCCGTCTGCTTTTCCGTTACACTGACCGAGTCAACTCGCATAGGACAAGTTAGATCAAACGGTAAAGTATGAAGTTACACAGGGGGCTTTTAGGGGAGAAGGAGAAGGCAGCTGCATCGAGGAGGAGATAAGGTTCCAAGACTAAAAACCCTTCTCCGTTGTCCTTCATTTCTACAAAACATAAAAATCCCCTTTGAGAAAACACAAATTTGCAAACAATAGGTCATTTTGAGATGGGCGGTTCAAACGAAATTGCAACCTGGAAAGGAAGCGACAGTCCGAGTTTCAGATGTTGCGAAATAAGGCAAAACTTTTGGTGAGGGTGGAATGAGGAATGGCGTGAAATCCCTAATCAAATCATCTTCCTCACACCGCCAAATGGATGCAGGTTTCTTTTCTCAACTTTACCCAATTGTTTTTCGTTTTACGTATTACAATGATTTACGTTCATCTCTCTATATTTCGCTTTTCGAATTCAATTCTGCAGAAAAGGGCATAGCTTGTGGGTGATTGATTATATTTGGTTTTTCTGGTTTCCCCCCTATTGAATTCCATTCCGGGGATTTATTCTAGTTGCATAGATTAGTTAACCTTTATTCAGATGCATAAACCAAGGCTTAATTAATATTATTATTCATCCCCCATTTATGCTACATGGTTTGCCTTTCAACACAATTTCAGCTATTGTTTGCACCATACAACTACATTGCCCTTGGATGCTATAATCTAGCAATAACAAAGAGGCTTTTCAGCCAATCCAACACACCTACAAATCAATTGAACTCAGATTTTTCGGGAGCATAAGCCAATTAGACTACAATGAGAAACCAAATGTAACACTGTACTAGGTAGCCTGCATTTCAGTCAAGCTCCCTGTCGGTGAAATTCTGACCATATTTTACCAATGAAGACATTGTGTTGGTTCAGATGGTGTTCGTCTTGTCATCGTAGCTTTACAGTAATGAGTCTTCTGCATAAGAGAATATGTTCCCTCTTCTTCTTCTTCTTTCACGCTTTTGCACCTTCTTGTTTGGTTGCCGATGAGGAAAATTGAAACAGGGCATTTTTGTGCTTAGAGTGCTTGTAGTATGAGGCTGGCGGGGATGGAGGACACGGCGGAGCTGCTGGAGAAGAAGCAAGCGTCGGAAATTTCGAAGATGAGCTTAGAGGAGGCACTCACTCTCGCTCGTGATTTCAGCCATTACCTCAATTTGATGGGCATTGCTGAAGTTCATCACAGGTCACTGAACGACTTGGGAAAAAAAAATAGGGTTAAATTTCATATATCTCTTAGTGACATATTTTACAACCAATCGACTCTTGCTTGCTTCATCATCAGTAGTAGCAACTCTTAATCCCCAATCTATGAATTAACTCCTGCTTTCTTCATCATCTGTCAATTTGTTAGTCTATGGTTGGTGAATGAATTTTGGCAGGCAATGTTTTTTGATTTAGAGTTTCTGTCTGAATTGTCGTAGTTTTGTTTGATTTGGAATGTAACTGGAATATTTTCAGCATTGTATTTGATTTTTGATTATCATGAATCTTTGCCTTTTGGTTTTTTATGATGTATTAGCTGATATACTTGATATGCTAAAACAAATTTTGAGGGGATCATGGATCATTTTGTGTTGCAGCTCTTCATGCTTTGTCAAACTTTCATTGTTTTTTTATTTATGTGAGTATAGTCAATCTTATTGACTAATTGGAGGTCCTGGATTATGTGTGGTTGCTACAGATAAGAGAGTTGGCTCTTTAATAGATGCATGTGCAATTATTACTTGATCCTTAGAACGCATAGAAGGTTCAAGTATTTCTTTCGGTCAGCATATTATTGGTGTTCCCATTTCTCTTGAATATATATATAGGTCAATATTCTTTATGGGTTTTACTTCTGTTTGTTATACCGAAGAGGTTGTGATTAACTTCTATGTTTTATTTTCCATGGTTCTGTTTGTTCTGTTGATTTTATATAGTGTTAGAAGGCATGTTTGGAAACACATTACAGTGGTTTAATACAAGTGTTAATGATATTTTGTTATGGTTTCTGCAATAGCTACTGAAATTGTTTCAGTTCATATTAGTTAGTAGTGAGCCACTCATATAAACTTTTTTCAATAAATCATTTTCTTGAGATTCATTTTGTCACTTCATGTGTCCAACAATCCAGATAAACTCTGCTTTGTACTGACAACTCAGAGGAATTTAGGTAGTGTTTTAAAATGTTTTAGACTGTATAGAGAAGCAGCACTGTAGAGTAATAAATGACTATGCAAAGCTGTTTGAGTTTTTATTTCTTATTTGTGTACTTTTGTTGTTCTTGGAATTCAAACAGAGCATGTGAGTTGTGAATTGGCTTTTCTAATTTAGTATTTCATATTTCGCATTGCTTAGGGTTTAGAATAGGAAGTGCTTGGGTTCCGAGTATTTCAGGAACCTTGGGTTCATTCAAGGTTTTGGTGTGACCTGGAAAACGGGATTGGATTTAAATATGCGAGTTGCGGAGCTGATCTCGGAGGAGGGTGGTTGGGAGGTACAACGCTTGGAGCAGATTGGTACTTGTCAGGAGGTGGAAGCTATTCTTGAAATACCTCTCACTCGATTTACTGGTCAGGATAGAATGATTTGGAATCAAAACAAGCATGGGAAGTTTTCAGTGAAGAGTGCGTACTGGTTGGCAATGAAAGAATCTAGATTGGAAAGGAATGGACAGCAACCAGTACCGGTGGTTTCGGATCATTGGAAACATCTTTGGAAACTCAAAATCCCTCCTAAGATGAGTCATTTTCTATGGAGATGTTCGACTGGTTTTATGCCGTGTATGTGGTCACTTTACCAGAGACGTATTTCGAACAGTTCACTGTGTCCGAGGTGTCAATTAGCTAATGAAACGCCTTTGCACGTAACATGGGAGTGTTCTTTTAGTGTTGCGGTGTTGGAAAGGGCGAGATTTTATTCGAAATTGGAACCGGGTATGTGGACTGACTTTTCCTCCTATCTTGATTATGCTATTCAAGTTCTGACAGTGGATGAAGTTAAACTTTTGGTTATTATGATGTGGAATAATTGGAAAGAAAGGAACGTGATAGTGCATGGGGGTCAACCTAGACCTGCAGTGATCATTTATGAGCAATGTTATTCTATTTGGAATAACTTGCTTGCGGTGCAAGTACGAGAGCAGGTTGGTAGGTGTGGTACAATGTCTAATCCCATTGTTCAGGCTAGGTGGTCTCCTCCATCTCAAGGTATGATGAAACTTAATTGTGATGCATCTGTCCTTGATAATGGAAATCAGGTGGGCATAGGTTGTGTTATAAGGGGAAGTGATGGTGAACTGCTACTTGCGGTGGGTGAGCGGCTCCAAAGCCGCCTTAAGCCTTGTGCTGCTGAGTTGCAGGCAGTGATCCTGGGGCTTGAGATGATGATAGAGCATGGTTGGCGGGCTGAGAGGGTGGAAACCGATTGTTTGGAGGCTGTTAATTTGATAAACAGGGAGGAGGATTGTCTGGCAGGGGAAGGAGTGTTAGTAGAGAAGATTAAATTCTTACTGGGGTATGTCGGTATTCGAAGTGTTCATCATGTTTCTAGGGTGGCAAATGGTGCTGCTCATGGTGTTGCTCAGTTTGTAGCCCGGTTAAATGGGCGTCATAGTTGGTTCGGGATTGGGCCCTCTTGGCTCATGGATGTCATCGGTGATGATAGACCCGTAACTCGTTCTAGTAGGGAAGAGAGTGGGGAATTTTCCTCCACCGATTTTTCCCATATGGTGTAATCTTTATCTTATTTGAATAAAACTTTAGTCATTCTCAAAAAAAAAGAATAGGAAGTGCTTTACTACATATTTAGCTTTACCAATGTGTACTGGCTTTGTCATGCTGCTGTAGAATATGTACTCCAAAGTGGATCTGATACTGTTGGTCATGAACAAACTGAAATGTCTTGGGACTGCTATTAGTTTCTTCAAAATATTTTAAGTTTGAATTACTGTACATATATAATTAAACATGCTTTCAATTACTGTTTTCATATGCAAGTTCAATGTTTTACATTATGAGAAGGAGATTTTTTTGGTTTAAAGTATGAGAATGTGAGAATTTTGAAGTAGTTGTCTAATTGCTTATTATTTGCTGTGTTTACCTTGCAACAAATCAGCCATATTTGTTACTTTTGTGACAGAGTTTGTTTGTTGGAATGAAGAAGCAATCACCAGATGCACTTTCTTCTCATCCCAAGTAATATTTGTTCTTTCAAGCAATGGTAGATTTTCTACTCAAGAGTTTTAAACATGTATCTCATTATCTGGTTTACTAGGGGTTGAGGAAATTATTTGGTCAGTATCTTCTAAAGTTGGTATTTTTCCCCAAGTTTTCTTTTGAACGTTTGCCATTGTTGTCTTTTCAAAATAATGTTGATCTAATATGCTTACTTAGGACTACATGCATATAGCCATGCATATCGCCTGAGCGTAACTAATTAATACAGAGACTTAGAATATGCTTATTCTGGAATAAGCCGTGGCTGGCTAGCTATTCTTCGCATATGTCCTGACCTATAAGGAACCTTATTAAAAAAGGAATATGAGGTCTGCTAGCTCCTTCATATCAGCAAAAGTATTGTGTAGGCTTTGTTTCTTCAGTTTCTTTTTGGGTTTAGCTGTCTTCTTCCTGTGCCAAGCTTCTTAACTTTGCTTCGGATTTCCATTTTCATTTGTTTGTTTTATTGTGTTTAGTAACTTTTAAGGAGGTGAATCTCAACTGGATAATCTCATTAGGCACCAGAAGATTGTATCTTTCTGGCGAGTCCCTGTTATCTTATATTTCTCTTTTGTATCGGTATGTATTTGTATTTATATTTTCTGTGCTTATGGCTAGGGGATAAATCGAATAAGTGCTATCTTTGTTTATAGATTGACTGTTTGAAATATGACTCAGTGAAAATGAGGGAGTTGGAAATTAGAAATCGGTATTGTAGACATGTGTCAATGAGCATACTTAAATTGTTTCAATTCACTATCATGCCTTATTTGAGTGATACATGAAATTTGCTTCTGTATAGACTATTTTTTATTACAAATTTCAGTTTATCATTTGGTGATTAACATTTTTAGCCTTTTGCTTATTTCTAGCCCTTGCAATTTGATTAATTTGCAATATATTTGCACAGGGTTGTTTCAGTAAGGATCAAAGAACTTGCAGTTTTATATCAATCACTTAATCTTCAGGTATATACCCCTTCCATTTATTTCTTTAGATTTTGATTCTTCTTAATGGTACAGGTGCGTAGACTGCATATAGCTGCATTAGGTGCTTTTGATTGATGAGACATGCACTAGAATCTGTATTGTGATGGTATTGCTCTGCTAATGAAAATTAGTTAGCTTGGATTTGATTGATTAGCATTAGAAACTTCATTTGCTATTGGGTTTTTAGTTTCAGTCTCTGCTTCTGACATTGAAGTATTGGGATCATAAATTCTTAATTTTTTGTAAAGAAACAAAGGAGAAGAAATCCTGGAAGGAGTTTGATTATGTAATCCAATAGCAGATATATGAATCTCTGGTTTCTGTGTATGAATGTTGTTTTCTATCAATCCGCAGCTTTGATCTTCAATTAATTGTGAGGACAACAAGCTTCTACAATACATTTTTAAGTGATAGATTATAATATTTAAGTACAACGTATTTGGTAATGTATGTTTGAATGTATGGCAATACATTCTAAGATTTCTAAACTGTGTCCTTACTATTGAATTAGTGCTTTCCCTGTGGTAAGATAAAGATCTTCATGCTGATGCAACTTTATTTCACATCTTTTACATTGACTCATTTGCTCTTTTTTCATATTTCTTTTGTTTTTTGTTTTTGATAATCTCTTCTTATCGTGTGTTTCCTCCTGTTTTACAATGAAGGAATTCGATCTACATACTTTTGCTTGGTCATTCTTAAAAACTTATTGATTCTTATGTATTCCTAAGGAACTTGATTGATGATCATTAATGTTAATCTTTCCTAGAACTTACCGACTTCTTTTTCTTTTTCTTTTTCTCCAATTATATATCCCCTCTTGGCTTCTTTGATCAAACCCTCAGTTTACCCTTCTACCTTCCTATTGTGCATTGAAAAAAAACAGTAACTGTGTTTTATTTTTTCAGTGATAGGGAAGCTAACATTGAACCAGCGATGTCATCACATACGGTGCACAACCCAACAAGCAGAAAACTGACTGAAGCAGCATGTCATTGCAATTCTTGCTCCACTTTTTGTTTAGATATTACTGGAGCAAGCAATTTTTTGATAGGCTAACACGTTTTGTTTATATACACCTAGACCAACTAGAACAACTACTTTTTGGAAAATATTCCAGCAACAACTGTAAATAAGTAAACCTTGGATAGCCTATTTTTTTAACACTCCACTATGATAAGATCAACCTTTGTTTTAGATGATCTGCAGTAATGAAAACAGTTCTATCATTTATACTCACCTTTTAAGTTTAAGAAGTAGGAAAAGACATTATGGTTATGTTTCACATCCCGCAGCAAAGCGTGGGCACCATTGCTAGTAATTTCTATTAACAACTCAGATCAAAAGGTGCAGAGCAGACGGTCCAGGCCACATTTTTTGAAAAAAAAATTCTAATAAATTATTTATATATTTTTGAGAATATTATACATAAATAACTTTTAAAATTCCGAAACTTCTAAAAATCATAATAAATAGCTCGGATGTCGGCAAAATCCTCATATGCCTAGTGATGTGGTATAACTTATATATTAGGTATATTACAAAATTATACCTTCCATGAGCAACATGGGAGGAAATATAATTTATCAAAATCGACCTTTGCATGATAAGAAGATATGGTTATGGTCAAAATTTCAGTTATTTTCATGGTCGTTTGAGTCTTGATCTATTGGGTCAACTCTGAACCCTAAATACCACATAAAACTAATATGCTTATAGTCGGTCCTTCGCAATTTATTTTTTCGATATGTCAGCTCTCACACTCTCGTGGGTATGAGATATATAAACTAATGTAAAAATTTCTAGAAGCTTATCTCGTCATGGTATAGCTCCTCTTAAGGAAGTATAAGTGTATAAAGAGTTGACCGCTTTGTTTGATGTCGAATTGACGGCGGATCGGGTTAAGTTTTTTACACAGTACTTATTGATACACTATAAATATATGGGTAATTCAGTAAATTCCAGTTACAAATTTTTAGACCGCACAAAATTCTTATATGCCTAGTAATGTGGTCTAACGTGTTTATTAGGTGTATTACAAAATTATATCTTCCAAGAACAACATGGTGAAGAAAATATAATTTATCAAAATTAGCCGTTGGATATTATCATGATAAGAATATATGGTTATGGTCAAAATTTCAGCTATTTTAGTCATCCTTTAGGTCTCGATCTACTGGGTCAACTATAAACCCTAAATATCACATAAAACTAATATGCTCATAACCGGTCCTTCGCAATTTATTTTTTCGATCTGTCAGCTCTCACACTGTCGTGGGTATGGGATATATAAACTAATGTAAAAATTTCTAGAAGTTTATCTAGTCCTGGTATAGCTTTCCTTAGGGAAGTATAAGTGTATAAAGAGTTGACCTCTTTGTTTGATGTCGAATTGACGGCGGATCGGGTTAATTTTTTTACACAGTACCTATTAATACACTATAAATAGACGGGTAATCTCAAATTTACCAATTTCCAGTTACGAATTTTTAGATTGCAAAACATCCTTATATGCCTAGTAATGTGGTCTAACTTGTTTCTTAGGCGTATTACAAAATTATACCTTCCAAGAGCAACATGGTGGAGGAAATATAATTTATCAAAATTGGTCGTTAGATGTTATCATGATAAGAAGATATGGATATGGTGAAAATTTCAGTTATTTTCATTGTCGTTTGGGTCTCGATCTATTGGGTCAACTCTAAACCTTAAATACCACATAAAAACTAATATGCTCATAACCGGTCCTTTGTAATTTATTTTTTCGATCTGTCAGCTCTCACACTTTCGTGGGTATAAGCTATATAAACTAATGTAAACACTTCTGAAAGTTTATCTCCTTCTGGTATAGCTGTCCTTAGGGAAGTATAAGTGTATAAAAAGTTGACCGCTTTGTTTGATATCGAAATGACGGCGGATCAGGTTAATTTTTGTACACAATACTTATTAATACGCTGTAAATAGATGGGTAATCTCAAATTTACCGATTTTCAGTTATGAATTTTTAGATCGCACAAAATCCTTATATGCATGGTAATGTGATCTAATTTGTTTATTAGGTGTATTACAAAATTATACCTTCCAAGAGCAACATGGTGGAGGAAGTATAATTTATCAAAATTGACCTTTGGATGTTATCATGAGAAGAAGATATAGTTATGGTCAAAATTTCAGCTATTTTCGTCGTCATTTGGGTCTCGATCTACTGGGTCAACTCTGAGTCCTAAATACCACATAAAACTAATATGCTTATAGCCGGTCCTTCGCAATTTATTTTTTCGATCTGTCAACTCTCACACTCTCGTGGATATAAGCTATATAAACTAATGTAAACACTTCTGAAAGTTTATCTCCTCCTGGTATAGCTCCCCTTAGGGAAATATAAGTAAAGCTATATAAACTAATGTAAACACTTCTGAAAGAGTTGGTCGCTTTGTTTGATGTCGAAATGACTGTGGATCCTGTTAATTTTTGTACTGAGTACCTATTAATACGCTGTAAATAGATGGGTAATCTCAAATTTATCGATTTTTAGTTACAAATTTTTGGATCTCCCAAAATCCTCATATGCCTAGTAATGGGGTCTACCTCATTTCAAAAAAAGTAATGGGGTCTACCTTGTTTATTAGGTTTATCACAAAATTATACCTTCTAAGAGCAACATGGTGGAGGAAATATAATTTATCAAAATTGGCCGTTGGATGTTATCATGATAAGAAGATACGGTTATGGTCAAAATTTCAGCTATTTTCGTCGTCGTTTGGGTCTCGATCTACTAGGTCAACTCTAAGCCCTAGGACCACATAAAACTAATATGCTCATAACTGGTCATTCGCAATTTTTTTTTTTTATCTGTCAGCTCTCACACTCTCGTGGGAATGAGCTATATAAACTAATGTAAAACTTTCTAGAAGTTTATCTCCTCCTGGTATAGCTACCCTTAGGGAAGTATAAGTGTATAAAGAGTTGACCATTTTATCTGACGTTTTTTTGAATTGCGAAGTGTTATTTATGAATAAACAAAATTTGGTATGCAAATTCAAAAATCTACCACCCTATAATAGCGTCCACCACTTCTCTTCATTTTCCTATCCACTTCACATGTCACTGTAGCAGTGGAAGCATATGCCATACGCCGTTGTGGCCCAATTATTTCAATGACAATGACTGATTCGGGAAAAAAAAATGCATGCCAATGTTTTTTGGATAAAAGCTATACAAAAAGGGAATAAAGCTTGTACGAAAGGGAATGATACATTTTAATTTTTCTCATAAATGTTATAAAAGGAATGAAGTTTCTACGAAAGTTTACAAGATAATTGAGTTTTACAAGGTAGTTATCTTTCTCTACTACATAGGGTTCAAACTTTTACAAGGATCTTCCTCGTTCTACTTCACGTACCAATTACTTTAGTGTATTTGCTTGTGCTTCCTGCAAGAGCAACAGGTTTCGTATGAAAAATATGCATTTTCTCATATAACAAACAGTCTAAATTTCAATCAGATTAGATCAGAAAGTCTACCAAAGTCTTTTACCATCTTCAGCCTGGAAGTTTATCCAGCTTTTTGTATATGTCCTTTCAGTTTAATCAACTGTTTTTGAAAGCAGACAACATAATCAATTGGTATTCAATTCAACAAATAGTAATTGATGTCTCATTTTCTTCTTCAGCTTCCTTTATTTATGAAATACATAAATTTCACAGAATTAAACAGTTGCTGATGAGCATAACCATTGTTCATGCAATTTTTCATGTAGATTTTTATCACAATCTCATCCTAGGAGCCAAGACATCCTAGAATAAAAAATTGACCTAGAGAGGGAAATAAAAGAAAACATACACTAGACACAATTATCCTTCAAGCCACAATTACCAGGAAAAGATCATGGTTAAATCAGATTCATGATGCAGGGGCAATTACCATAAGAATGAGACCGTAAATTATAGTCCAACATCAATAGAAACACAAACATTACTATGCAACGAATGAAACTAAGCATATCAATAGAATTATTTTCATATTAGATTGCTTGATCATTGATGAATCAAGATCAAAAAAATTTGACACAAACAATCAAGAGCTGTATAAAAGTCAACCAGTAAGCAGGATAAAGAAACAGAAATGATAATTACCTCTGCTGCCACTTTCCTTCACTCTGCCAGATCTGCTTTATCCCAGCTAGAGCCATGACCATACTTAAATTGCCTTGTCATAAGAAAATGATCCGATTAGATAGAATTAGCCATATTGAGAACACAAATTAGCATAAAGAAGTTAGTATACAGAGTGCACCACCTAAACAGAACTGAAATTAAAGTTATAGCCTAAGATTAAACAGCCAAGGACTGAGCTAGTGATGTTTAGACAGCAAGAAAGTGTGAGCAATATTTGCTTGTCTTTACAATTGAAAAAAGAGTATCTTGTAAAAGAGTCCATCCCTAAAAAACAAAGTTCAGGCTACTTCATTCAATATAGAGGAGAAAAGAACAAAGTGACAAGGACATATCAGTTTATAGCTCTTTCCATCAGCAACTAGCAAGCTGATTATACTAACATGATGGTATTCTAGGTACTTAAGGGGGCAGCAATACCTTGTTACACTGAAACTCAAATATCGTGTCAATTCCTCTGTCAATAACCCTACAGATGCAGCACATATCCAAGACCATCCTTTAAGACAAAAGAATGCTCACAGTCGCCTTCACTCATTCTCTCGTCGGTCAGATAAAGGATCTACAGTGGCATCCTATCAGAATGAGATGAAAGTCGATATAAAATAATGATTGTACCAATCCTAAAGCTCTGAAAAAACAATTAGTCTTCCAATCTCTTAGCATTTCTAACCTCATCAAAAGCTTCAAAAATGTCAATGTTTGGCTGATAGACATATTTAGGGCCCTGAGGGTGATCACTCTTCCCTCTCTGTGTTCTTCTTTTGTATCCGAGACAGCTTCTGGATTTCATTCTTCAGAAACATCTTCTTGATTTTGTCTTCTGCAGCTCTCTTCTTTTTATCCTACAGTCAAGAACAAATATTTATGATTGAATAAAATTACTGTCCTCGATCCAAATATTTGTGATCCAAACTTCCTTAGAAAAAGATCATCTTACCAAATCCTTTTGTGTCTCTGCCTGCATTAACTCCCTCACAGGCTGATAGCCAGATGTTGTGAACAAGTTCTGTAGAAAAGTGATGTCACAGTCCATTCAAATTCTAATTCAGACCTAAATATGCATTGGACCACCAGACAACCAAATATGTAATCTAATGCTCTGACCTTAAGATCACTTCCACTATATCCTTCAGTCATAGTTGCAAGCTCCCTGAAATCTAGCTAGTCATCTGCCTTCTCTTTCGCCAGCAGAGTCCGCATGATCATTTCTCTGTTCTCTGCAGTTGGTAGCCCAACCAAAATTCTGCATTACACAAAGCTTTGTTATCAGCAAAATTATTTCAGAAGTTATTATGTTATCAATTTTATAAAATATCCATATGTGCTACTATCAAAATCACTGCTCGTATAATTGAAATTAAGTTATTCCTCTCTGTCTCCATTGCTGTAGGTTGCTCCTCCTTGAAAGAGGTTCTTATGGAAATAGCACTTGAACAAAAAGACAGCAGCGAGCAAGCCATCTCAACTCATTTTTGTACATCTCGCGACTCTTAAGTCTTAAAAAATCCTCCAATTTATAAGTAACAACAGATCGATATATCTAAGAACAAGGATGTCTAGATAATTATATAGAACTAGACATTCTAAGATTTCATCTAAAGCTAAGAACTATTCCTTAACTAATGAGTAGTTATATACTTACATAAGTTTTGTATACCAATACCAACTGAGACCTGGCATAGATGCAATTCCAAATACCGACAGCAAATTTCATATACTCTTCTATACACGACAAGGAAAACAAAAATAGTACATTGAGTTGGACAGTTAACAATTGATGAGTTCTAAATTTTCCAACCAAGAACAAGAAAAGAGGCAATACAATTAATAAGTTTTATATAACTCAGACAATGATATAAGATTTCACTATCAATAAGAATAAGCCTATAGAGAACAACTATGAATTGACAAACTTACTCTCAGTTCTGAAGGCATCTTTGTTTTGACTGGGCCACCAACCTTCAGAGCAGAGGGAGGTAGAGAACCAGGTCGAGCAACCATGGGCTCAAAAATGCCAGGACATGACTTATAAAGTGTTTCTTGGAGTCAGTCAGAGCCTCCCACTGCTGTACATCCTGGGAGAGATCAACCTCCTCAGCTGTAAGCCAATTAACATGTCATTAGAATAACTGTGGACGCAGAACACAATGAACTAGCAGGTTCCTCCAAAATACGAAACAAAAAATTGACTGGATATAGGCCTTGTGGCTTATGTACACATTCCAACTTATAATACATCCACAGACCCTAAAGACCAGATATGCCTATCCAGAGTCCAATAGCACATATATTATGTCATCGTTATTGTCTTGCTAGTGCTATTTACCACAGACACAAACCAGGCTTTCAAAATTAGTACTGTTATTGTTTCTTTGTACACCTAGAATCATGAGGATTTAGTTTATCAAATAAATAGATGGGCACATCACTCACTGAGAGCACACATATATATTGCAGTTCAGTTTGCAACCCCAAATGGGTTTGTGCCCAAAGCATCAAATTCCATTTGGTTGAATTCATTCCCTTCCCTTGTATTGTTCTGTAAACATATAACGTATACCGATTTTAAGACAAAGGAAAAGATTAAAGAATTCATTTCCCAAATCAGAAGATCTACTGAGAGACAAAACCAGATGCTATTATCTAAAGTAATGTTACGGGCGGACGGGCCTCATTAAAGAAAAGGAAGAAACTGCTTTCATAGTCAGAGAGTAACCATTTCTTGCAAGTAATAAGTCACATAACCGCAAAACCAACTAAATTTTGAAACCGAATAAATAGAAATATACAGAAAAAGATTAAATAAACAAATAAATGAAAACATGCATCAATGAATTGCACTAAATTTCCTCTGAATTCCAATAAACTCAAGTGAAAGCCGCCACCATTGTTGAGATACCCTCTCAATTCCAAGCAAAGCAAACCCTAACTTTAAACAAATATGAATCAAATTCAAGAAAACAAATAGATACACACTTCAAAACCCACTCATACAAATAAGAAAACACCAAAATTGACATGAAAGAAAGAAATTTTCATCTTTGTTTCACTAAATGAACATGTACCAGTCCAAAAACTAGCCTTAGCCTTGTTGTACATCTCCCAAAGTTGCTGGTACCTGATGGGAAACATACAGAATCTCTGGGTTTGCTATACTAAAATGGGCTCTTCCTCCTCCTTGTCATCTCTCTCTCTCTAATTCATTTCTGAGAGAACCCATGTCCACTGGGTTTGTGGGTTTCAGTGTTGTTGGGTAGAGACTACTACTAGAGAGAGATAGATAAGATCATTTTTGAACTGCTTCAACTGAAATTTCGGTGCTATGGGGTTCAACTAGAATCATATTGTAACGGCAAAGTGAAGGAAACGAAAGACTGGAAGTAGAAACAACTTAATGCTGGACCGTGAATGCCGAATAAGCTAGTTGATGCCTCGCTTATCTGTGCTTTTGATGAAGAAGCTGCCAAACCAGATATCTTTCACGGTTTTGATGAAGAAGATGCCTACCCATATACTAGCTGTAAGCCTTTCATGGCATCTGGAAAAATACCAGAAACCCCTCGTCCTTTCACCATGACGGCACAAAAATTACAGCTAACGTCTCATTAACAGTCAACAAAAAGTAATCAGCTTGTGAGGATGTTAACTGGACACGTCAGTGGGGCCCCTTTGGTCTACAAAACCAGCCTACTCCCTTCTTCTATTGATCATTGATCCATTGAACCAAGATCAATAATAAAGAATGATTAAGCATTCAAGATGATGCTTCCAAAGCATGTATTGACAAGAATGATTACGTAAACAGGAGATTACCTGCACCCCACGGTCTACCATCAACTCTAGCAAGTTCTGCACGAAGTTTCTCAACTTCACAAGCCATAGAAACTAGGTTATTCTCCATTGCCTGTCTCTGTTCCATAAGCTCAATATTTGCCTTCTTTTCATAATCTATTGCACTTCTACAAAACAAAAGTGATACCTTTGTCTATTAAAGGTTGATCTAATACAATTCTGATAGACATATGCGCCAAAAAAGTTGCTTAAAGACAAGGAAATAAAGAAAATCAAAGATATTCAGGTGCATACCTAGCATGCATAAGCTCCTGGTGCAGACCATCAATCTCAGACTTTAGCAAAGGAATCTGTTGATTATCAGATTCATCAAGCTAAATTTCAGTGAATAGGCCTAGCATGAGTAACAAATACTGGAAAGAACAAGAACGAAACCATAGCATAAAGAACCATAATATTACACATTGCTAGCTAAACCATAGATCAGTTCAATCTCTAGTGCTTAATCATTCTTTTCAGTACATGCTTAATTATTCAAAAGTCCAACTAAATCATAGTACATGCTTTGAACCAACCATGCTCACCGGGTCAATCTCAAAGGAAACAAAAGGACACCCATCAGAGAGAGGAGTACTATGAACCCTATGGCAGCTTCGAAACTAATCGACCAACCAAAAACTAAACCACTCTATTTCTAGCTCTGAAAACCCAAGAAAAACAAAAGCACTAGAGATTCCACTATTGAAACATAAGAAACACACAATTAACACCAATACAGAAAACATAGATTTAACGAAGTGAAAACTAAGCTCTATCACCAATATAAAATGTAGAATCGCTGTAAATCTGTATGTAATTAGGATTTTATTTAATTAGGATATCCTGTAATTATGGAAAGATTGTTTCCTATTAGAGTTAGACTACTCCTTTGTACTTGTATATATACCCTCATTGTGGGATGAATAGAATTATCGAATTAACCCTGAATTGAAGTATTATTTTCTACTTGGTATCAGAGCAGGTTCAATCCTTTGAACTTGCGCTGCATCCTTTGAATCCTGAATCCTGAATCTCGAAGAACACCACAAACCGCTGCGTACCACCACCGTTGAAATCAAACCATCCTGAATTTCAAACCACCATCACCCTACCTTTTTTTGGAAAAAAAAAAAAAAAAAAAAAAAAGTTTTTTTTTTTTTTTTTTCAAAAACATTCATATCTATCTTGAAACCCTTGAAAATCCAATCCTGCGAAAATCATGAATTCTTCAATGATGCAATCAGAGAAACAGGCTATGGGGCATTCGGTGACTACCGAATTTTCTGTTATGGCTCAACGCAAACAGGGTCCTCCAGGCTTCTCAGGGCCTTCTCCACACCGTCCTCTAGGTAAACCAAATCCATATGCAAACAAAAGGTGCATTATCTGTGGGGAATTAGGTCATAGCAAGGAGCGGTGCTATGAAGTGATTGGTTACCCTGATTGGTGGGACTTCACCAAGAAACTGCGAAAGAATCTGGGCAAGGCCGCTGTTGCTACTAAAGAGGAAGTTTACCTGGACAATGCCTCTGCTAATGTAGCGCAGTCAGGTATGAAGGGTAAGGTTACTTTTAATAGTACATGGATAATTGATACAGGTGCATCTGACCATATGACCAATGACCCAAGTCTTGTGAAAAACCTTAGACGTTCCGCTCAAGACGTTGTCTCTACTGCTGATGGTACTCCAACTCCGGTCACCGGAGAAGGTTCTATTGCTTTATCTGATACCTTAACCCTTGAATCTGTCTTAGTTGTTCCATCACTAGCTTATAATCTCCTGTCTGTTGGTCAAGTTATTTTAGCTCTTGCATGTATTGTGACCTTCTATCCGTCTTTCTGTGTGTTTCAGGACATTCTGACTCGACGGATTCTTGGTTATGGTGTTAGAAGGGGAAAATTATACTATCTGGATCTGACAGAGACTGGAAAGAAACAGAAGCATCTTTTGGGACAAGCTAATCAGATCAACGGGGTAGAGAATGCGAAGGAAGCTGTATGGTTATGGCATCGCCGTTTAGGTCATCTATCCTTTCGTTATCTTAAGAAGCTGCAACCTCAATTGTTTTCAGTTGTTAGTGATTTGGATTTCCACTGTGCCATCTGTGAACTAGCCAAGAGTCACCGTATTTCATATTCACCAAGTGTTAATAAAAGTCATGTTCCTTTTATGAAGATTCACTCTGATGTCTGGGGTCCTGTGAAAATTCCTTCTCTTTCTAGAGCTCGGTATTTTGTAACGTTTATTGATGATTGCACTCGCATGAAATGGGTTTCATTACTGAAGAATAAGAGTGATGTATTTGGAATGTTTACCGAATTTCACAAAATGGTGGCAACTCAGTATCAACAATCCATCAGAGTGTTTCAGTCTGACAATGGTGGAGAGTTTGTGAATGGCCCTATGATTGAGTTTTGCCGGTCACATGGAATTCGTCATCAAACCTCCAATTCTTATACTCCTCAACAGAATGGTTTAGCAGAACAGAAGAACAGGCAGTTGATGGAAGTTGTTCGTGCTTCCTTATTTGGCATGAATGTACCTAGGTCCTATTGGGGAGAAGCAGTAAAATCAGCAGCATATCTTATCAACCGTACTCCTTCACAGGTGATTGAGTTTCAAAATCCTCATCAGAAGCTTCATACACTTTTGACCATCCCTTCTATGCCTAATTTGGAGCCCCGGGTGTTTGGGTGCACAGCCTATGTTCATATTTCCAAGCCTCAACGCAGCAAGCTTGATCCCCGTGCCCGTAAGTGTATCTTTGTTGGTTATGCCGACTTCCAAAAGGGTTATCGATGTTATGATCCCCTTACTGGCACTATACATGTCTCTCTTGATGTTGCTTTTCGTGAATCCGAGCCTTATTACTCAGGGGGAGCTTCTCAGTCTTCCCTTCAGGGGGAGAGAGGTTGTGAAGGGAATCCTCGTTCTATTATTGATTTTGATGTCTTTGAAGACTTGGAAAATTTGGAGGATACATTTGAGGGTAGAAATTTGGAAACAGAAAATGCAGTTGCCGAACAGAGCATTGTGAATTCCGAAATAGACAATGCGACTGTCGAATGAAGTGTTGCGAATTCCGAAACAGAAAATGTAACTGCCGAACAGAGTGTTGTGAATTCCGAGACAGAAGAGACTACTTTTCTGGATAGTTTGAATCAAAATCAAGACGTATCTGAAGCTCACACACAAGATATTCCCCCTTCTGCATCACCAACTGAAGATCCCGGTCAGAATGATCCTCCTCAGGTACCCCTAAACTTTAATGAATCTTCTGGGTTAGAAAGTGTCGAACCTAGGAAATCACAAAGGGTTACCAAGGGAATTCCTAAGAAACAATATGAACCAGATATCAAAGCCAAAGCTAAATACCCTATAGCTAATTTTATGTCTAACCATAGGATTTCTGGGTCACATGCACTTGTTGTTGATCAATTATCTACTGTATCTATTCCTAGTAACGTGCAGGATGCATTGACGGATCCAAAATGGACAAAGGCGATGAATGAAGAATTGGAAGGTCTTCAAAAGAATGCAACATGAGAGCTAGTACCTATGCCGGTTGGAAAGAAGACTGTAGGGTGTCGTTGGGTATTTACTGTGAAGCTTAATGCAGATGGAACTATTAATAGATACAAGGCGAGGTTGGTTGCCAAAGGATATACACAACGCTATGGGATTGATTATGAGGAGACTTTTGCACCTGTGGCAAAGATTAGTACTGTCCGGATTCTAATCTCACATGCAGCAAACAAAGATTGACCCTTGCACCAGTTTGATGTGAAGAATGCGTTTCTTAATGGGAATTTGGAGGAAGAAGTGTACATGGATGTGCCCCCAGGTGTTAAGAATTACCCAAGTGGCGTTGGCAAGGTGTGTAAATTGAAGAAGTCTTTGTATGGCCTGAAGCAGTCTCCAAGAGCTTGGTTTGGAAGATTTTCAAAGTCCATGAAAGCCTTTGGGTACAGACAGAGCAATTCTGACCATACCTTGTTTATCAAACGCAAGAATGGTAAGATTACAGCTCTTATTGTGTATGTTGATGACATAATTGTTACAGGGGATGATCCGAAAGAGATGAATGAATTGCAAAAGTATCTGTCAAATGAGTTTGAAATGAAGGATCTGGGACAACTGAAGTATTTTCTGGGTATTATAGTTGCAAGGTCTAAGAAGGGGATTTTGCTTTCACAAAGGAAGTATGTCCTTGATTTACTTGCTGAAACAGGGATGCTGGACTGCAGACCAATGGAGACACCCATTGAGATGAATCACAGGCTTACTATTTATCCTGATCAAGTTCCAACTGACAAAGGGAGGTATCAACGTCTTGTAGGAAGGTTGATTTATCTTTCACATACTAGACCTGATATTGCTTATGCTGTGAGTGTTGTTAGTCAATTTATGCATTGTCCTAGTGAAGAGCATATGGATGCAGTCTTTCGTATTTTGAAGTACTTGAAGATGGCGCCAGGTAAAGGGTTATTGTTTCAGAAAAAAGATGAATTGGAAGTTGTTGGGTACACAGATGCAGATTGGGCTGGTGATAAAACTGATAGACGTTCTACATCTGGGTACTTCACTTTTGTTGGAAGGAACCTTGTCACTTGGCGTAGCAAAAAGCAGAAAGTTGTTGCCAGTTCAAGTGCAGAAGCTGAGTTCCGAGGTATGGCACACGGAGTCTGTGAAATGTTGTGGATTCATAATGTCTTGAAAGACCTGGGTTACAAGCTTAAAAAGCCTATAGATTTGCATTGTGATAATACAGCTGCCATTGAGATTGCACATAATCCAGTTCAGCATGATAGAACAAAACATGTGGAGGTTGACCGTCATTTTATTAAAGAAAATCTTGACAGAAAGGTTATTCGCTTTCCATTTGTAAACTCAGAGGAGCAATTAGCTGATGTTCTTACTAAAGGAGTGTCCAGGAAGGTATTTGACAGCTCAGTTGACAAGTTGGGCATGATAGACATCTATGCACCAACTTGAGGGGGAATGTAGAATCGTTGTAAATCTGTATGTAATTAGGATTTTATTTAATTAGGATATCCTGTAATTATGGAAAGATTGTTTCCTATTAGAGTTAGACTACTCATTTGTACTTGTATATATACCCTCATTGTGGGATGAATAGAATTATTGAATTAACCCTGAATTGAAGTATTCTTTTCTACTCAAAACACATAGATTTAACTACTCATTTACTTTTCTCAGCAATCAAGCAAATTACGAATCAAACTCAAACATTCACTATTGAAATCGAGCTGCATATCGTTTAGCCCAACCTTCACTATCACTATGACTGATCAAATTAAGAGATGAACGATCAAATTAAGAGAAGAAAGAAAGACCACCTTCACCAAATCTCACACCGATTGAAGCCCAACCTCTGCTATTCGTAGAGAAGGCAAGAGGAGAGAAAGCGAGCTCCGATATTTTGAAATCGATCTCCGTTGTTCTGAAAGCGAGAGAGAAAGAGATTTGAAATAACTAGGGTACCCTAGTTAGAATCTCCCCATTTTGTTTAATGAAATCAGTGGGCTGATTTCATCAAATCCAAATCTTCAATGCAAAATTTGTACCAAACGGGCTACTTTGTATTTGGGCCTTCCAAATCCAAATCCACACTCTTAAATCCCTATATCCAAACGGGGCCTTACACTACAAGCAATTAGAAATCAATGGTTCCTAACTGTAGATAATGACATGATATCATCATTTCTGGATCATGTTTATTTGTTTGTGTGGTTAACTCATGTTAATTCAT
The DNA here is from genome assembly GCF_958449725.1 of Rosa rugosa. Lineage (NCBI taxonomy): Eukaryota > Viridiplantae > Streptophyta > Magnoliopsida > Rosales > Rosaceae > Rosa > Rosa rugosa. The sequence goes on along the minus strand of NC_084820.1, from coordinate 9,999,819 downwards.
GTATTTGTGATGGTCTGTTTCAATTTGTTTCTTCAAATTATTGTTATGCTGGGTTGTTTTTTTGGCTGGTGTCCCATGAAATGAATTAACAACAGACATTTCTACTGCAAATGGTACGTAATTAGAAATTAAATGAAATTTCATATGGAGCCAGGAACAATGTATGCATTGCATCAAAGTCCGTAGCTGGTCAGGAAATGTTAACAATTCAAAGCAGCAGCATATATTATAAGGAAGTCAAGAAGCTTCTTCTATGGTGTAAACTTACTAGCAAAATTGCCAGAGCACATACAATGCTTGCTCTATTCAATATAGCCTTATTTTCTCCACAAATGTAATAATATAATGTTCTCCTAATACAACTGACATCTCAATTGTAATTTCAATACCCAATATGTGAAGTAGCAGTGAAAGTAAATGAAACTGTCACCTCAGCTGTAATGATATTAAGTAAAAATACAAGTATCAACCCCGCAGCATGTTAGCATTGAAGTCATCCTTAAGTATAAGGGTCAAGTTATAGAATATGGAGATTAAGTAAGGATGTCGAACCCACGAGGATTGGCAAATCCTTTCCTAGCTAGGAAAAACTTAAGGAAAATTAGAAAGAATGCACACAATTTACAGGTTCACAAAACCAAAGCTCATTACAAGTTGTGGCAAGTGAATGATGTTATGCACAAATGGATAGTGAATGTTTGTTTGTTTGTTTGAGTGATTGGTTGATTGACTAAACTAAATGCAAGGAAAGTAAACTAAGATTAGTTAAGCTAAGGTTATAGAAAAATGGATGGGAGTTGAGGTTTAGATTGTCTACCACTAACCTCCGTTGATGCAACAATGCAATTGAATATGAATGATGCTAAACCTATCGTCCAATTACTCTCTTAGCATCCGGATAAGACTACTAAGGCCTAAATTCCTTTGATTTTATTAACTCTAACCGGATAAGTCTAGAGTTACCTAGGGACAAATTCAATTACCGGATAGGTCTCAATCTTTTGCTCCTAAATGCATAAAGCTTAGAGTTTAGATAACCAAGCAAGCAAACCAATCCTATCTCTAAGTGATTTTAGCTCACTACCCTCACATGCACACATGGTGTGCTTTCATGCTTTATTTTTGCCTAAAGGTAATCAATCTCTTAGCAAAAACTTCATGTCATGGCAAACACATTAACTCAAATTGATTAGGTCTAAGTAAATGCATTCAACTTTTGATTTAGCATGTGAAGGTGACAGCATGAATTTCATCAAATCATAAACAAAACATCAATTCCAAGCAAGGTTGGCTAGGGCTTTCAACCCTAACCCCAACAAGTTCACTACTTACTCATAACTAAACAAACAAGCTTCAACATATTATAATACATCAAGTAATTAGAGAGAGATAGAGAGTGAGAAGTGACTATTGATGATGGTGGAAGTGGTGGTGGAGATGGGTCTCCCATGTCATGGTGTGATGTTGTGGTGGTTATCTCCTCCTCCTTGCTCCTCAAGCTCCTTAATGATGTAGAGTGATGAATCCTTGAGTAACTAGTGATGGTTTGTAGTGTTGAGATGGTTGTGGAATTAATGGGTGGTGGAAGTGGTGGAGATGGAGTTTGGTGTTTGGATTTAAGGGAGGTGGAGTTGTGGAGATAGAGAAGATGGAGCTTGGCTAGAATGAAGATGATGGAATGGAGTCAAGAATGATGAAGATTGAGTCTTTGGCCTCTCTTTGATCAGCTATCCCTTTTGGTCTCAAGATGTGCAAGAGATGCTCTTACACCATTGTTCCTCAAATGGTCTCAAATATGCAAGGTGACAAAAGGACAATGTGTAAGGAGATGTTTGAATTTCAAGTGGTGGGAGATTCTCACAACTATGGTCCTTCTTTGCTAGAGAAGGGATCCTGCATGAGTGGCGGCTCGCCGGAAAAGTCAATTTGCAATTTTCTTCCACTCTCCGTGTCTTCTTCTCCTAGCTTCAAATCTCCACATTTCAAGCCTCAAATGGTCATTTTATTCTCAATGCATGGTTTCCTACAAATAAAAGGAAATAGATTAAAGAGAGTAAAATAGCTTGGAAGACAAATCCATTTTCATAAGTTTGGGGCACAAATGCATAAGTAATGTGCGACTCAACACAGTAATGCGCAGGCATTCTACCTAGTATACATCTAAAAGGCTAATGAGTAGTCTAATTGTAAACCTCACCCGAGTATAAAAAGAATACCATCCAAATTCTACTACAAACAATTATTCTAGGCCTCATCAAAAAGCCCGCGGATCAAGTGGGCCGATGGAGGCCCGCCGCCCCGGCTGGTTAAAAAGCCCGCCTTGGTGGGTAGAGGACCGGCCCGTCAAAAAGCCCGCAAAAACCCGGCCCGGCCCGTAAAAGCCCGTAAACTATTATATATGTATGTGTTTATAAATATAAATATATATATATATATATATATATATATATATATATATATATATATATATATATATATATATAAACACATATTCTATATAAAAGTATGAGAACTTCCACACATGTATAAACACACACACACACACACACACATGTATATTCTATATATATATATATATATAAACACACACACATATTCTTATATATATATATATATATATGTGTGTGTGTGTGTGTGTGAAGTTCTCATACTTCTATATAGAATATGTGCATATATATTCTACATATCATGACGACGGTTGACCAATTCGATTGGATTCGAAAATATGGTGAAATTGGCTAAATTTTTTATCACACCCATAATTTATTGTAATAATCTCATCCAACGGTCGGTTTTTCCATTTTTATTAAATTGATAAGGGTTGCTCTTTGGAGTGTATGATATATAAATATAGGTTTATAAGAGTAACTAAGTTTGACCTCGTTGATTGAATTCGAAACGAGAACCAAATTGGCTGAAATTTTTTACAACCACCATAAAACATTACAATCTCTCCATCGAGCGGTTGGTTTCTCTAAATTCATTTTCTACTTCATGGTTGCTTTAGAATGAACCTCAACAATTTAAATGCAATGTACAAGTCATACAACTTTAGGAGGCAAATTGATATAGGCCAACGTCTTTGTAATTAAAATTGAAAATTTTATTTTATGTACACGCACATCCATCGACAGGATATTTACAGACGTGATGTGAAAAAATAAGCACGTTTCGCGGTCGTCAAGCCATCGGTCAACCAAGAAAACATACAAGTGACGACGGTTGACCAATTCGATCGGATTCGAAAATATGGTGAAATTGGCTAAATTTTTTACCACACTCATAATTTATTTTAATAATCCCATCCAACGGTCGGTTTTTCCATTTTCTTTGAATTGATAGGGGTTGCTCTTTGGAGTGCATGATATATAAATATAGGTTTATAAGAGTAACTAAGTTTGACCTAGTTAATTAAATTCGAAACGAAAACCAAATATGCTGGATTTTTTACAACCACCATAAAACATTACAATCTCTCTATCAAGCGGTTGGTTTCTCTAAATTCATTTTCCACTTCATAGTTGCTTTAGAGTGAACCTCAACAATTTAAATGCAACATATAAGTCATACAACTTTAAGAGACAAATTGGTATACATCAACGTCTTTATAATTAAAATTGAAATTTTTATCTTATGTCCACGCATATCCATCGATGGAATATTTATAGACGTGATGTAGAAAAATAAGCACGTTTCGCGGTTGTTATGCCATACGTCAACCAAGAAGACATAGAAGTGACGACGGTTGACCAATTCGATCGGATTCGAAAATATGGTGAAATTGGTTAAATTTGTTACCACACTCATAATTTATTGTAATGATCACATCCAATGGTTAGTTTTTTTATTTTCTTTGAATTGATATACGTTGCTCTTTGGAGTGTATGATATATAAATATAAGTTTATAAAAAATTAGTATCTTTAAAGATTTATTTGTAAATAAAGCCCGCAAGGCCCGCTTTATATGGACGGGTTTGGATCCTTCGATTTACAATAAAGCCGGGCCGGGCCGTTGATGAGGCCTAAATTATTCTACTAAGGTCGTAATAAGCCAAGGTGGCTCATTTTTCTTCCAAAATGTAGCCAAGTATAGCAACTTTAATCACACAATAGACAACATGGGCTGCGTTTCAAATTACTTATAAATAGCTTAAATTAAAAGCAATAGATAGGAACATGTTTAGTAAAATTGAAAACATCCTTTTTCTTTCTAAAAATCAAAAGTAAAAGTCCACTCAACCAAACTTATAGAAGTGACTTATTATTTATTGTAGCACTTTTTTTTTTTTTTTTAGGGAAAAGAAGTCAGACTTTTTTGCAAAATAAAGGATTACAGAGGAATGGTTTCAGTTGCTAACGCAGCTAATAAGAAAGCAGGGGAAGTAGAAAAATAAAAGAAACCCTGCAGCTCAATAGTAGCCCTTGCTGCCATAATGTGTGCAACCTTATTTGCACATCTGCTTATGTGAACAATTTTCAGATTAGAGTGGCTCTCCAACCTCACAACAAGATCATCATACAAGCGACCCAACATGGAAACATTATTCCCATCAGACTTAGTTAATTGCCTCTGCACGCTCTGTGCGTCCGTCTCTATGATAGCTGGAACAAAGCCATTGTCCACAGCCAACTGCACTGCCATATCACAAGCCAATACTTCAGCATGTTCAGGAGAAAGCAGACCATGTAGTGGTCAACCTCCCCCAGCAAAAAACTCTCCCTGATGATCTCTTATAACAAAACCAATACCACCATTCCTTGTTGTGTGATCAAAAGACCCATCAACATTTATCTTATACCATCCCAAAGGCGGGGCTGACCAACGTGCAAACCTTGCAGTGCGACCAATTCCCATTTTCAGATTATAAAACCTAAAAGCATGTACTCTGGCCATAGACTTAATCAACAAGTCACAAGCAGGAAGGCTCGTATTCTCCCAAACTCTACAATTTCTCTCTTTCCATATGCCCCAAAGTAGATGAATTAAATCACCCAAATCCATCAAAGAAAGCTCTTGAACACAAAAGCTAAACCATTCTAAGATGTCACAATTCTCAGTGTGAGGATTAAAACACACCTGACTCAAAGCTCCATTAGATTGGAGTATTTGCTTCGTATAAGGACAATCTCTGCAAAGATGTAAAGTTGTCTCAATTGTAGATGAACACAAAACACATACCTGAGAATCCAGCACCACCATTTTTTACTCTAATCTCTCCATTGAAGGCAAAATGTTATGACAAACTCTCCAAATATGAATCTTAGCCGAGCTAGGTATATTCACCTTCCAAAGCTTTTTCCAAAAAGCCACACCCACCGACAAATGGAATGGACGTCTAGCATTAGAAGTAGCAAAATCAAATCAATAAGCTGTTTTAACAGAAAACTGACCATTTTTCTCTAGTCTCCACACAACTCTGTCATCAACACGTCTTGTACTTAAAGGGAGGCTCAAGATAGCATAAGCCTCTGCCAATGGGAAAAGCCTTCGAATCAAACTAGTATTCCACAATCCTGCCTGAATCATTAAATCGTTAACCTGTTGAACCTCATTAGTAGCAATGCTATTATCCATCGGCTTAAAATCTTGTACACCAGGCAACCAACAGTCTGACCAAATGTTAACAGTATTACCATCGCCAATTTGCCAATAGGAACTCTGCCTTAGAAACTCCCTTGTTGAGAACAAGCTTCTCCAAGAGAAAGAAGGAGAATCATGAGGAGTTGTCATCCAAAAAGAAGTATCCGGAAAATATTTAGCCTTGAAAATTCGAGCAACCAAACTCATGGGATTAGTCACTACCCTCCAAGCTTGTTTTGCAAGCATTGCCATGTTGAAATTTGACAAGCTACGAAACCCTAAACCTCCTTCTTCCTTAGGGTTACACAAAGCCTTTCAAGTTTTCTAGTGAATCTTTCTCTTATCTAAAGTACTGCCCCACCAAAAACGAGCGCACATCTGCTCTAGATCATCACAAAAATTCTTCGTTAATTGGAAAACACTCTTAGCATAAGAAGGCAAAGCTTGAGCTACAACCTTGATTAGAATATCTTTTCCAGCCCCACTCAGCATCTTCCCTTGCCAATTTGCTAACTTCTTTGCCAAATTATCCTTGATGTATTGGAAGGTAGAAGTCTTCTTCCTCCCAACATAAGTAGGCAAACCCAAATATTTTTCATGGGAATCCACCACCTGCATTCCCAAATAGCTAGATACCTCTCCCTTCATGTACTCTGATACATTCTTGCTGAAAACTACCGAACTCTTATCAAAGTTGACTAACTGCCCCGAGGCCCTGCCATAAGTCTCAATAACATCTTGAATTTGATAACAGTCATCTAAAGTAGCGTTAGCATAGAGCATACTATCATCCGCAAACAATAAATGGTTAACAGCAGGGGCGTCATTACAAACCTCAATGCCGGGTAAAAGTCCCATCTCCTGTTTTTGTTGAAGTAAAGCCGAGAACCCTTCAGCCCCTATGAGGAATAAATAGGGAGATAAAGGATCTCCCTGCCTCAAACCTCTGCTAGGTGTTACAAGACCTCTCGGTTTACCTCGCACCAAAAAAGAGTAACGCACTGTACTGACACACTGCATCACCATCTCAATCCAGTTGGAATTAAAACCAAACCGTTCCATTACCTTCCTGAGAAAGAACCATTCCATCATATCATAAGCTTTACTAAGATCTAACTTGAGAGCCATATAACCCTCACTGCCGTCTCGTTTATTACGAACAAAATGAGCCACTTCATTGGCCACTAAGATGTTATCTGTGATCAATCTCCCAGGCACAAATGCACTTTGAAAAGGTGATATCACAGATGGTAATATCAACTTCAACGTATTAGCACTTTTAGTTTCAAGTTAAGTAAAACACTTTGTTTTTGTTTTTAATACTATAAGCACTTTTAAAAATCTAATTTACTAAATATTCAATTATTTTACTTAATAGCCACTTATTCTCATATCCCAACATGAACTAACTTATCTTATAACCACAACGATACCAAACTTACCCCTTATTACAAACTACAAACACTAAAGGCATACCAAACTAGAATATTGATTTTCTAGCAAACTTGTGTTCATATCTTTTCCTTTCCACATTGATTGTATCAATGATACTGTAAACAGGAATAGTGTGCATGTGAGATTGTCCTCGCCCACTTTATCGAACAAAGCTATAGATAGTATTTTTGGTAAGCAAATTGATAGCTAGTATATAAATGGCTTCATTGGGCTAGCCCTAAATCAGTGACTTTCCTTTCCATCTTTTGTTATCAAATTTGGGCATTCTCGTTTGATTTTGTGTTACTTTGACATATATAGGTATAGAAGTCCCCACTCCCACCCAACCACTACAAGAACTCAATTTTACAGTTTGCAGCGGTAATCGTGAATTTGGTTGGTAGTTTGGTACAACTGAAGGTTTTACCAGACCACATCAGAAATGGAGCTTCCCCATTGAAGCAAAGTACCTACTAAACTGTTAACCAAAAAAAAAAAAGTACCTACTAAACTATTTTGGTTCTGCCGACTCCCCCCCCCCCCCCCCCCCCTGTCTCTCTCTCTCGGGTTTAGGAGAAGCCATTCCTATATTTGCCTCGAACCCTGAGCTTCGATTTGGTTCATAAATAAAAAAAATAAAAAGCAGCAGCAGAGTCCAACAGAAGCAGCGGCAGAGAGTCCAACGGCTAAAGCTCTGTTCCTCTCGTAACTTTCCTCGTTACTACCTATGGGGACCATGTAGCCCTGAGACACATGGCAATCATCCACACACATTTTGTAAATTCAAAAAAGGAATCAGAGGTGGTACATATCATCAAAATCTGTTTGAATTTTGTTTTCTTTCTTCTGGGTTTGTTTGAAGGTTCTTTGAAAACTCGATGTAATTTATGGGAAAGCCAAGAAACCTCCAATCTCAATCAAATCAGACCCAGAACTAGTACTGGCTAGTACCCTTTATCCATCTATTGCTAAAGACCTAAACTAAAGTTATTTGTTTCCCTTAATCCCTTAATATGTAAAAGTAAAACGCACAAACCTTTTCTCCACCTGAAGATTTAGAGCGTATACAAATCTGGGGAGAGAACATAGTGATCTAGTTCTGGAACCACCTAATGTTTCACAAGAAAGAAGAGTCTGATACTCTGATCGATGAATAGCCATTGTTTTGGTTTTGTTTTTCATTTTTGGGAATAGGGTTAAGTAGGGAGTTTACAATGTACATTACTGTCGGAGGTACTCTTTTGGAAGAAGAAAATAGTGATTGATTGAAAGGCATGCCTCACAGTGGAGTGATAGGGCTTAATGTTTACAGAGAAAAAAGGACCATAAAAGATGTGAAAGAGTTTGGGTCAGAGCAATACAGTGCTGACAGATGTCTTATACAGATTAAAGATTACAGAGAGGACTAGACGACCTCTCAAATCTTTCAAACACTTACGAACAATTAGGGCATGCTTGTTTCCCTCCCAATTTGGCACAGAGAAAATAATTTCTTCAACCCCATTTACTGTTTATGTTTGGTTGGTTAAGATTGTTAAATCAGATTTACAGTAGCTGGACTGCATAATGCCATAATGGTGTCCCATCTTCTGGATAAGCAATTGTAGTGTCAACTCAAACTCACACACTACAAGAAAAATGGTCTACGACAACATCATATTTACAACATATTATAAATGTTCGTTGTTGCTTATAGTTTTCCACAACGGGCAAACAATGTGTGTTGTTAAAAACTGTATACCACAACATGCGTCATTTGCATGTTGTTAATTTAGTTATTGACAACTCACCTTACACGTTTTTATTTTTAAGTTGTCAATTAAAACATTAACAAGTATAAATGCATCTTGTTAAATATTTTCAAAACAACAACGTGCAGCGAACACTGTTAAAACTTTGAGAAAAAAGATACAAGAAAACTTGCAGAACAATTGTGCTCAACAAGCACCTGTGGGCTGTGGACTAAAGTCACTACAAACTCAACTCGATCTTTCTCAAAGAAAAAAAGAGAAAAAGAAAAAAAATATTAAAAAATCAGCCCTCTGAATCCATCAGAGATCCAAAACGTATAAAATCCTGGGCTTGAAGAATTGAACTCTGAAGCTCTAGACTCTCATTCTCTCAAACGGCTTCGCCCTCACCAGCTTAAACCCTAAACCGCACGAAACGATGTCGTGGCTTCCCTCCGCCGTCGCTCTCAATTGCATCGACGACTTCGCCATGAAGCAAGACCACTTCTCCGGCGTCGCCGCCGTCGAGCACATCCCGCTCAGCCACTTGGCCGACGGCAGGATCGACTCTGCCTCGGCTGTGGTCCTCCAATCATTCGCGTACCTCCCACGTGCCGCCCAGCGTCAGCTACGTCCTTACCAGCTCATCCTCTGCCTCGGCTCCGGCGACTGCGCCACTGACTCCACTTTCACTGCCGACCTCGGTTGTCAATCTCCGAAGCATTTCGATGGCCGGATTTCTGGCGTTTACGGCTACGAAGGTACTTCGTTCTTTCTTCATATTAGGTGTTCCACTGTTTCGCACCTTCAATTTCATCGTCTTGGTTCCTATTGCGTTCTAATCAGCACAGCATGTTGTTTAGCTTGAAAATTGTTTGAAGAACTCAGCTTTTAGCCTCGCAGCTGCAAAACACTGTTATTCATTTGCTTCTTCATGTTTGCTTGTTCCTCCTGAATTGGCATATTGTCGAACACTAGGTATGCATTGAAAATAAAGATGATTCATGCTAGATAGTGAAATTGATATAAAAATTCGATTGAAGGATGTGAGTATGAGACATTGCAGTCTTACTGTGTACAACTGTGGACAGTATAATGAATGTTCATGAGAATTAGATAAAAGTGGTTTTGAGAGTGAATTTGAAATACTTTAATTTTAGCTGTATTGGGAATCATCCTCTGAGAGTGATGGTCTAATGGATGGTGTATCAGGTATTTGTGGCAACGTTTGATGTTTCGGTTTGTGTAATTTGCATAACGATCGATCAGATTGATGTTAATGTGGTTGTGTATATGCAGATGATGCAAAATGTGGTATGCCGACATGGATCTGCAAGGGGCTTACTTATTTTCTTATTTGCAGGCCTGGTTTACTTCTATCTCTAAGGTTGGTTTGTTGCCTTAAAGTAATCTTCAACTTAATTATTACTATACAGTGCTTTGAATTTATGCCCTTCTTTTATGTGATCATGTTCAGGCTTTTGATCTGTTGGAAATGGTAAAGGCAATCAAAGGTATTGTCTAGCAGAATGTTTTTGATAGAAAGCTGCAAGTAGTCAAGCAGTTAGCTGCTATCGTTACTCCATTATTGGTAATTGGATAGTCGGGTAAAACTATAAATGTTGAGTAAAGAACACAGGTTCAAAGATATTGTTTTGGTCATGTATTTCACTAGGGTAATGCACATAATGGTTTTGAGCAGAAGGCTAGAAGTTGCATGGCAAATGTTGCTCTGTACTCCATACATTTTGGTTACATTAACTTTTAGGTTTTCATTTGCATAGCTTTTCCAGCAGTCCATGGATGCTTAGAAAGGGGATTCTTGCAGCAGGAGAATCTGTTGCAACATGGTCTTCCTGTTGTGCTCTAAGGTAATTTATTGCTGGGATGCAGTAATAATAAACTAATCATCTTTGTTTCCTTTTAAATGTCACTCCACAGGTTAATCGATTTAATAACCTAAAACACACAGATGATTGGTGTTAGTTTCCTGACTGTTGGACAATGCTTTCATGTTTTCAGTATCTATCGCGCAGGCATAGCTTTAGATATTACAGGTTTCGTTGGCCAAACCAGCTGCTAGGATTCTTGAAGTTACTGGAAAAACTGCACAGAGCATTAGAACCCGATAGGATCCATTGAACTTCCTCTTAATTTATGATATTTGTAGTCACAACAATGCTTGTTTTGTCAATTACCAATGATCCACAAAGGATTCAGTACTTTGTCTTGCATTTTTTGTTAGGAATATATCTATTAGACAATATGGTACTCTTAATGAAATGTATATTTTTCTTTTACATGGTTAGTCTACTAATATTGGCATGGGAATGTGCTCAAGTAATGGTGAATGTTTACAGAGTAATCGAGAAAGGTAAAGGAAAGAACCCAGCAAATTGGGTGCAATAATATATATTGAAACATTATAACAACGTATTCAGTAATATGACAACATACCATGTATGCTGTCGAAAACTAAAGACAACATGCTGAGAGTGTTGTTAAAACTTACAACATACACTTGAAACGTTGTCGAAAATTTATGACAACGTGCAGAGCTCATTGTTGAATAATTACAACAACGTGCGTCGCCTCTTTTTGACAACGTGCAAAGCGCGATGTTAAGGACTCATGGACTTTTAATGACTCTGGCATCTACAACATGCGCCAAACGTTGTCAAAAGTGATTGACAACGTGAATTGCAAGTTGCTAAACGTGTTTTTTCTTGTAGTGACAATACAATTAAAATGGCAAGTACGGAAAAAAATCATGGAATTAACCTCTAGTATTCATAATAACCACATCATCTTCTTGAAGAAAATTAGGGTTTATTACTGTATGGTCCACGAGTTTAGACACAACTGCGTGTTATGGCATGAAGTTTTAACATAAATCGGATCAAATTTAAAGTTTGGTGAAATATCATTTTTATTGAAAAAATGAGGTTTCTAAAATCCGTATCATTCATTCTTCGAATATCAGAATTTTGGAACTCCATCTCTAAGAACCGCATTGTATTAAATTTACTACATTGTAAGGTTCTTTATATTCCCTTTAAAAAAAAAAAGATTCTTTATATTCATAGCACAGGACCAACATATATTGAGCGGTTATATGCTCAAAACATAACATGTGGAAGAAACAATATCAAACAAACAACTAAGAACTTCCCTTAATTTTCTGGACTATGATGACGAAAGGAGAAGATATATAGCACAAAGGAATAGACAACTAAGAGCATTTCTTGACTACGAAAGTGACCATTCTTGACATTTTATAAACAGTGTCTGACCAGCCAACCTCAATAGTGAAAATATAAGACAAAAAAGCAGTGAATAGTCTTGACCGGTCAAACTCAACGAGTGAACTTACTCTAAGGAGTTCGATTCCTGATTTGATTAACTTTGCCACGTCAATAACCACAGAGGAAGTAAAGTCCAACACACACCATGACTTGGTCAGATAAACAGACACAGACACAGACAAAAAGAACTGCGTACTCGCCAGGAATAGATAATCATTGCAGAGAAGATGTATGAATTCTCCGATAGTAAATTCCCCACTGCAGGAGCAGCAAATTATCCCATGAACAACACAGGTGTCTTGACATGGTTTGTGAGGGAGAAACCCTTTCTCTGTTTCTGAATTAATAACCGAGTGGAAAAAGCAATATGAGACGAGTGCAGAAACTGACATGCTTCTTCGAGTGTTGCTGGCTACTATAGTAGTAATGTATTGTAGTAGGGAAGCCATAAAAAAAAAAAAAAAAAGGAAAATAACAGTAATGGCGTTCACTGTTGATCTTAGTCCAATACTAAATGGGAGAGTCGACGCAGCATATGCTTTCCAGTTACTATTCTCTTATACAGTGCTGGGCATATAAAACAGTCATATTTGTTAACAGTAATACTAAGTTTTAAGCTCAAAAAGTCGCTTAATATATATAATGGGATTCATCATTAGTGTGTGAGATCATCATTAGGCTAGCCAACCGTTGTGATTGCTCAAGGTAAAGCTTAACAAGACGGTTTCAAATGAGCTGTTTTATGATGGAAAGAACCATAGAGTAGAGAACAGTCTGGTTGTGTAATTAACTCCAACACCGTCAATAACCAGAACGAATGATATTTGTTTTGTTCAGGATATTGGACCAAAAGTACTATTTGGATGGATGACGGTGTTAAACACTGGAGCTTCGGAGAGCCAAGAACATTCATCACCTGCATAAAGATAAAGATCTACATTTTAAATTAGAGGCAAAAAATAATTAAATTGTCAAACAAACTTAATATTTAGACCGTGCTAGTGCTAGTGGGTCTTTCCTAATCTAAACCGGACATTCATATTTCTAGCATAAATGCACGCTTGAGAAGCTTGAGTCTGTCTCCAAGTCAAGTCTTTATCCTCAATGGTCATAGATTCATACTGTCGTATATATGCGCTCATAGCATTATTAGCATAGCCCAAATAAGTCACACAAGCACAGACACACAAAACAACAACGCCACTTTTAATCTTCCCAATAAAACCCTAACACACAACAATACCGAAAGAGTGAGAGAATGCTAAATCTTTACGATTAACAGTCATTTCCATAAACAGTGCCAACTCTCACTCACCCACCCTCCCCTCCCCCCACGCCAACAACTGTTCTCCAAAACACACACACGCTCTCTCTCTCTCGTCACTTTATAAACCTCTCTTCAGATTCAATTCTCTCTCGTCACTTTATAAACCTCTCTTCAGATTCAATGTTGTCATCAACTGGTAGTGAAGAAAGCAACTACAACTCATCTTCCTGGTCTTCCCCCACCACAACACCCGCTTCTCCATTCTCGCAGGCAACCCCAAGAAGAACCATGGAGGAGGTCTGGAAGGACATCAACCTCGCCTCGCTTTCGGACTCCAACAACTCACTCAACAACAATCCCAACTTCAGAAACATGACCCTCCAGGACTTTCTGGCAAGGCCCTTTGGCAATGTGGTCTCTCCCAGACCCGATCACCACCACCATCACCACACCACTCGCAACTCTCCTCCTCCTCCTCCTCCTCAAGCTGTGATGCCGAGCCCAGCTACTGTTCTGAGCTTGAATCATTTGAGCTCGGACCAGTTTCAGCTCTTCTGTATTGAGAATCTCAACACTAGGCCTATTGTTAACATCAACCACCCCAATAGTAGTACTGTTTCTGATAACTCTTTCAGTGGTGCTTACCCATTTGAGGGTCTCGGAAACCAATCTTCTCCTTCTTCTGGGTTGGTTATGCCGTCGGGTTTTGGGGTCGGGAAGAAGAGGTTACCGGAATCTGATCGTAGCAACTTCGGAGGAGGAGATCGGAGACACAAGCGGATGATCAAGAATAGAGAATCTGCTGCAAGATCCAGAGCAAGGAAGCAGGAATATTGCTGTCCCTATAATTCTCCAAAGTACTAAATCCATTATGTGGAATTGTTTTCGTTTTTTTTGAAGCTTTTCGCTTTCTGGTTGTTACAGGCTTACACGAATGAGCTGGAGCTTGAGGTTCAGCATTTGATGGAAGAGAATGCGAGGCTGAGAAGACAGCAAGAACAGGTAGAACAACAAGTTGCTAGTCATTGTTACAAGTTTTTTCCTTTTTTTTTTTCGTTTTTTTTCTTTATTGTGTTTTTGTTTTTGGATAATGCAGTCAAGTAATGCAGCAGCTTCTCGACTACCCAAAAAGCACAGTCTGAATCGATCATCAACAGCACCATTTTGAGAGAGCTCAGTGAATTTGAATTCCTCTTTTTCCCCGGCAAGGTCTCTCTCTCAGTTAGAGTAGTACCTAATGTGTTGTAGTATTTTGTGGGTAATTAGGGTAGTCTAGTAGTACTACAATCTTTCTCCGTGTAGATCGAGGTTTTCTGGTAGCCAAGCTAGCTAGAATATGGCAATGACTATCAATGGAGCGCCTAATTCGCCTTAATCGGCAAAGTTTATACAAGTAATGTTGCTTTTAAGAACATGATTTAGGGATTTTATGCACATTAATCGGCAGTAGTATATACGATCTATATCACTTGCAAGCTTGTTCTGTCTATTTCCCAACTTGCAGGAACTTAATTTTGGTGGGTCTTGCGTGTTTGTTATGTTTTCCTATCAATTCCTTCGCTTTCACAGACATTATTCATTCTCTAAACCTCAAAATTCTCTTCAATAAAACTATCTAAGCAATCATAGAATGGCCAATTTTTTAGACCATATCACTAGACAGGTATTGTAGTCAATAGCCATCGTGCTCCATTAACACAGACCATCTAAGGCCCTTTTCGTCAGTATATATGATGGCATTTTCTTAGTGGTTGTTGGGTCACTTATCACCTGGTTCACTATGAGCCAATGGGAGAGTTTACGTACAAGGAGAAAGCATAATAATGTGGGGGGCTAATTTCACTATGAGCCAATGGCAGAGTTTACGTACAAGGAGAAAGCATAATAAGGGTAAGGCTATTTCCACCCTACCAAATGTTCTGTTCACCCTACAATTAAACTTTTATCATGAAACTTTCAATTTCACCCTCAAATAATTCAGAAAATAAAAAAAAGATATCACCATTGAAAATGTAAAACTAGAAAAGAAAAAAGAAAAAAATAATAATAAGCACACCATCGTGCTACAACCCCATGCCTTCAAGTTTGTTTTTACTCTTTCGTTTTTTTTTCTCTCTTTTCTATCTTCTCCCTTCATCAGCTACTGTGACTTAGAATCAAACACGAGTCACATGAAATAGAACAAAATAATGCTAATCAACAATTCTTTTCACTTGTTGCTATAGTTTGAAAATTTCATCTAACTAATTGTTTGGTAGACTAGCGATGAAGAAGCTGACATGATAATTTTTTTGGTATATATAAAAAACTAAGGTGATAATTGGGATGTCTGTTGGGTAAAGTTTTATTTATCCATAAAATTGTCCCTAACTATAATTATTTTTTCTGTTAATAATTGTAGTTAAGGACAATTTTGAGATTTTAAAGAAAAAATTTGATTGTAGGGTGAACAAAATATTTAGTAGGGTGGAAATAGTCGCACCCTAATGTGGGGGGGGGGGGGGGGGGGGGGGGTTTACTATGAGCTAATGACAGAGTTTACCTTCAAGTATGAATCAGCAAGCAAGTGATTATGTTTGTGATTAAAGTTTAAGCAAGTGGTTTTGAGGTTTGGACTTTCTTGTAGTTTGAGTCACGACAAGAAAAAAAATTGCATGGTTTTGAAGTTTCTATCATCTCCCTACTTTCAAGAGGACAAGACACATGAAGGTCACGAGGCCAGGTTTCTGCTTATTGGTTCAAGAGGTTTTCATGGTACCCAGAAAAGCAAGAAAGAAGAGACTTCTTTCTTTCCTCAACTATTTTGACCGGGGTTTTAGAATATAGTATCCACGAGCATTTTGGCCATTAAGTTTTCTAATGATATAAGAAAAGACTTCGTTAGCATCTGAGATTATCTTTGTTTCTGTTTAATCCCTCATATGAGTTTCGAACGCCTTTGACCTCAATTTTTAAAGAAAATTGCTTTATTGGCTTAAATTTAAATTAGTTTGTGTATAGTGGAAAACTATTTTATTTTATTTTTTGTTATAAAAATGGTGGCCGGCACTTCCACTCCGCCACTTCAGGGCCAAGAACAACTTGATTATGATCCCTCTTCAAGGGATTTTTTTCACAAGCTGGGGTTCGACTTAGAGACCTCCTATTATCAAGAGAAGTACTGCAGCGTCCGCCTCACTTGTAGCCTAGCATGCTTCCACTAGACCAAACCCCCATTGATGAATCAAATCCCAAGACTTACTAATGTTATATATATTTATTTTGTTTTGTAAAAGAGTTAAAATTTAAGTTAATGCAGTTCTTATAGATAGATCATAAAAAGTTCCTAATGAATGTCTCATATGAGTCCCAAGAAACTTCATTATTCCCCCTAATATGCCAAAATCTTATTCTTATGCGCGAAGGAAGACCTTTGTACATTATTGGTACCAATCCGCAAACCATGTTCTAAAAGTATATGAATTGGCTTAAATACCATATCTAAGCCATTATCTGTGACTGATTATTGACGAGGCATACTACTGATTTGAACCAGCAAGAATTACAGCCATGTAGGATAATTCTGATTATTGACAAGGCATACTACTGATTTGAACCAGCAAGAATTACAGTATAGGATAATTTTGTCAGTGAATGATCAAAGATGATAATTTCCATACCTTACAGTAGACTGTATAAAGTTTTTTTTTTCTTTCCCCTTTTGCTTCGTCTGGATATCAATCAATTCACAATGTTGAAGCAATTGAACTATAGAAAGGATCACCACTAAGAATATTGATAATATCATCTACGCTTAACTAAAGTTCAAATAAAAGCTTAATTTGGTTCGACATAAGGTCCACAAGCTCCAATGTGCAATCAACATAAAGTACCAACCACCCACATTCAGTTCTGATCAACAGAGTACTAACCACCATCCAGTTCTGACCTGGAAAGATCTCAGGCCTATTCCACCAGAAACCATTTATGCAAATATGCAGTGAAATCCCCAAATGGTAAAGATGATAGCAGTATACATATGTATTGATATAATTCTAAAGATAATATATATATGTGGGATAATAAAAGAAAAGATGATGATCATGCCATTAGTGCAAGCCAAATTTTCTGTAGCACAAGCAGCAGAACCCAGCAAGAGCCACCCACATCACCTCAGTTCACAGAGACACGCCGGCGTGGACACCCACACCCCCATCTGTCAATCTGTCTCGCACAAAGTCACATTCTCCTCCTGAAATCGAAAGTTGTCTGACCCCAAAGATTGTAAAAACCAGCTGAGGGGCAGCAGTATGGGGAAAAGGACAGCAAAATTTCCCAGAACAAAAGCACCAACCATGCCACCATAAAATTTAAATCTAGTGAAAATGGAAACTGCCCCAAAAATAGTACAGAAATCCCAATAAACTCAAGCTAATAGCTTGAGTCAACAACCTTCAGCACAACTAAGCTTTGCTTCTGTTCCTAGATAATTCTCTTCCCCATTTAAAATTTTTTTTCTTTCTATTTGCCAGGCAAGAAAGCAAGTTTCATCATGCCATGGCATGACTACTATTTTCAAAAAGGAAAAAAGATTAAAAAAATATTCACCATCTTTGTCTTTCAAACACCTTTTCCTACAGTTCATTTTTCTTTAACAAAGTATGTGCAGTCTTGCACGTCCCCTTAACTCTAATTTCTTGCTGAAATAGTGCGATCTGCACCTCCTTGAACACTGAATTGACCTGCTCCATCACCAGAGGACGGCTGCGGCTGGGTATTGTTCTGAATATTCTTGTTGTTAGTAGTCTTCTCATCAAGTGAAATACTTTGGATATGAGCTGATAGCATATCATTTCCAGATTTTCCAAGGGTCTGAGAGCTTGACACAGCAGGAGGCTGAGCAGCTGGCATCACCCATCTCATCCAATCATTGCGCCTCCTTATTTTATCACCCTAAACCATAGCACAAGCTTCGAATGTTACCAACATGCTATAAAACTAGAAACATCAAAATGTTTCTTATAAACATCAGAATAACATTAAACGATTGATTACATGATTGCATCAAATCCCTAAATTATGGATCACGAAATTACCTGTACTTCCACCACAGTTGACATTCTCAAAGCATCCAGTATAATCTGGATATTGTCTGTCAAATTCATAACCTGAAAAAGAAGTAGACAAATAAAATGACTTTGCTTGGTTGCCAGAAAAAGAACTAAAGCAAAAGCATAACCAGCAATGCTGAAGAGTCTAAAATGCATAATGCACCAGAGTTGACATGCTCACTGCTTCCCTGATTTCTGATGCACTAATCTTTTAATTGGATGAGAAATGGAGTATAGATTTCTCTTTGCAAATACAACAGGCTGTGAACTTGAAGTTACCCTTCAGCATTTTCTTGTTTCGTATGGCCACTATGTTGCATTTTTAAAACAATATCTCCTATGCTTTTTGATAACTACTAAAACTAAACTATAGAAAGTGTGAGCCAAATAGACAGGAAGTGTGCAAGACCCCTAAAGTTGTATTCTGTTAGTTCCCCTTTTTGGTATGAACAAGACCAAAATGAACTCTAAATGCTTTAAGGCAACCACAAGCCAGCAATTATCCTTTACAAAATGCCACCTTTTCCCCCTTAATCTGGCTAACCCAGCTAACGGCTTCATTCCCTTGTTACGGAAAACATGTAATGCACCAGTGATGTGATGATGATAATATAGTTTGACCAAATTTTTTATTGTGTTAAATATCTAATAAGCTTCTGCAAGAACTGCTAGGGATCCCATATTTGTGTACCAAATGATGGGGCAGTGTCTCATTTCTTTAACAAATAAGCTAATAACATAGACCATCATTTGGTAAACAAGTACGGTACACAAACTTTGGATCCTTTGGACTACTGCTACAAGAAATTTCCTTAACATCAAAATGGATGTACAAATGTATCTATCATTGAAGCTAATTTTTCAAAATTCCTACTTATTTCCTGTGATGAGAAACAAAAAGAGAAAAACAAAATACTGATTGCAAAGAAGCAACTAGACATACAAATTAGGGAGTGATAGCCTAAACTTTCTGGTACCATAGATAAAGAATTTCTGATGACAAAACAAAAACAAAAAGCTAATCTTATAGTCTACAAAACAAAAAAAGAAAGGCAGTCTACGAGATATAAGCATATAACTATAAAAGGAGCAATTTTTATATCCGAGTAGATTCCCTATATATAGGGAGTAAATTATAAAAATTAAATACTTAAGATTTAATCTATGAACTTATAAAGTTTGGACTGGAGGATTAATCTGCCAAACTCTTTTGACTAGCTTATTAGTTATCTATATATTCATATCCATAAACTCGTCACAAAAGGACAATATGTCCTACAACGTCATAGGCAACACCCTCCAGCAAAAACAAAAATTGTTGTACGAAGCCAAAGGGAATTAAAATCGTTTACATGGAAGGGCCACATGGTTCAGCATGTAACCAGGTTGGTTAAATGAAACATACTTAATTTCAAGCAAATGGTACAGAATGATGCATTAAACATAGATTACCCTAAACAGGTGACACTTGGTTGATTGATAGACCCAAATAAATTATGCATGGTGCATCAATATGGAATAAGTAAAGAGCATGAAGGCCAGAAAACAAGTTAGTAGACCAGAAATAATTTTCCTTGAAGTGTTTCTATCTTTTATCTGATTTTAATTGTTTATTTACACATGACTAAGAACTGCAATAGGTGAAAATTTGAAGAGATGTAAAGCTTAATCCTGAACACAGAGAGAGATGACCATATAACTACCACACAGGAAGCAAAACTCATTAAAGGAAATAAGTCCAGAAAAAAAAAAAAAAAAAAAAACTCACTTTGTTGAAGCCTGCTATTAATTTAACACGAACCCATCCCTGATCATCCATGTTTCGCCGCAAGAAAGTATCTTTAATTAAATTTTCATTACTGCAATAAATGAGTATGAAGTGCAAGAGCAGTTACTGTTACCAGGGGATTTACAAGGGAAGCTGACAATTATGAAACCTAAATTAAAAAGCAAAAAGGAAAAGAAGTACCTGAAATAATAATCTATCTGATTAGTAATCTTATTATGCAGCTGAAGATCTGGACCTGCAAATATCAGGGGATGCCGTGGTGGTGCCATAAAAGGTACTAGTGGATCCTGTTGAAAGTATACCAGTGGTCCTTGCAAGTCTGAAAATATCACATTTTCATAAACACACGATTAAAGGCATCCAGGTTAATTAAATTTTAAATATGATGTAGTGCTTACCAAACCCTATGGGACCGAAAGACCTCATAGGCTGGGGGATAAACGCGGGAGCATTTGGTGGTGCCGGTGCTTGGTGAGATGGCCTCATTGCCCTAGGAACAACTCTCTGAGGATGCATGTGATTGTCTCTACTGTTAAAATTTCGATGATTGTTCCAATCTTGACTTCCACGGTCCTGATGCCTGCTGCCATAGTTGTGATGGTGAGAACCATCTCCACGGGGATGTGGACCACCATTTCGGTTCCTGAAGGAATTACGTTGCTGTGGATGATCGTTGCTGCTGTGAGTTTGTGACCCAAATGCACTCCTATGGCTATGATCCTTAGGTGAAGGGTTATTTGGAGTCACTTCAACACCTTGGCCAGCTGGCATTTGATGCTGGGGGATGCCACCATTAGAGGATGCACTTGCATTATTTCTTTGTTTCATCGATCTCTGGCGAGTAGGTCCACTATGGGTTGGAGTCGAAGAAGAATTCACTTGTTTCGGTGATGAGATAGTTGTAGTTCCAGCCCCCTAACACACATATCAAGTGATATATTAATGTATGATAGGGAACACGCTAACAATGCAAAATCTAAATACAATCAACCTGCAACTACTATGCTAAACCACTGGAGAGTGAGACATTTGTCTTGTGTCTATCAAAAAATTGTGCAGAACCCCAAGATCAGTTTTTTATAAATATCGTCTCAAACAATTAGTACCACATATTCTAAGTCCCTTTTCTTCCACTTGCCTCACTTGTCAAGGCATAAGAATGTCATTCAATAATATATCTAAACGAAAATTTTGCAGCAAAGTAATTTTCACAACAAACAAACAAGCGCACCGTGCAAATGCAGATAGCCAAGAACAACAAAATATATATATATCGATTAGTAAAACTAGAGTAAAGAAATGCATTCTTGACTGAGCATGATTAAAACCAACAACTCAAACAAAAAAAGAAAAGCATATAACTTGGAATCAAGTTTCTGCATATATTCATTCTCTGCTCTTAAATCCTGAATCGTAGTAGGCAAGGAAGAAACCTGCGTGACAGAGACGGACAAAGGCGCATCAGATACACCTTTCAAAGATTCAGAAGACGATTTAGTCGAAGCCCGAGCGTCGGACAAAGCAGGCCAAGAAACAGCTCCCATTACCGGCCCAACCTCAATGGCTCCATTGGACGGCTTGTTCCAAGCGGGCTTCTTACCCGCATTGCCGTTGGGCCCACTACTGTTCTCCGAGCCCTCACCCACTGAATCCTCCGCCGGAGTCGGCGACGGCGAATTAGACTGAGAAGGCGAGGCCGACGAAAAAGAAGCCGCTGCTACAGGTTGTTGCTCAGTCACAGCAGCGGTCGATGATGATGATGGCGAGGAAGGAGCGGCCATGATCGGCGGCTCAGATTCCCCTCGCACAATTTGCGTCCAAGGCGCCACCGCCGCCGCCGCCTTGGCCGCCCGACGCGACTGCGGACTGCTCACACTATCACCACCACCACCGCCCTGACGCGGCGATTGAACCGCCGGAGCCGTTTCGGGATTGTTCCTGTTACCTGGATTAATCGCAGCCATGAATTAGGGTTTGGGATAGCGATAAGAGTCGACGAGTTTTGATCGACGGCGATGATGATGAGAAGGGCAAAACGGGGAGAGAGCGATCAAAATTTTGGGGGAGAGATTGAGAGAATGGAGAGGTAATTAGGGATTGGAGCAATGTACGTCTGTGGGGGCAATTAGGGTTCCAAAGATTTGGGGCGATCGGATCGCAAGAGAGAGAGAGAGAGAGCTCTGTGAGAAGAGGAGCGAGAAGGCTCTTCTGATTTTTCTCTCTCTAGGGTGGTGTGTGTGTGTGTTTTTGTTTCTTCTTGGGGAAATTGCTGGGTGCTGCAGGTTTTCTATTGCGGAGGAGATTACGTAATTACCCCCGGGGGTTGATGTTTGGGGGTGTTTTAGGTCATCCACACCACACCTGCAGAGGGAGCCTCCAGTACTATGATGCTTATTGCGTTTTGGATTCGAATTACTGCTATTATTTTTTTTACCTTTTTTACTGGGCCACTCTGGCTTTGGTTAGGAGTTCCACGTGGAAAGGTGGAATTTCGTCCAACGGGATTGCTCCACCTCGTCACAAGTAGATATGCTTTAGTGCAACCTTTGGAGATTAGGTTTTTAAATGCCTTCAAACAAAGTAGCATCTCACACAATTTAGTGCCACATCCTACTTCAAGATCTTGCTATATTGTTTTGGTTTCTAATTTGTTCTGTTTTTTTTAAAAAAAAAAAAAAAAAATGGGGATTCAGAAATCATAAGAGGATGATTCATATTGAAAGTATCAATCTTCTACTTTTCGTCAAATTCATGTTGATATATTATTATTTTTTTTTTTATAGAAATTCACGTTGATACTTTATCTAGAACTTTTAATACTATAAGGATTCGATTGCATTGATTGATTTTATCACTTCTGATTGAATGAGATTTTGTTTCATTTTAATAGAGATTTTATCTTAATGAAGAACCGGAGAAAAAAAAATATATAGATACTATGTTATTTATTGATGCATGAAATGTGATACGTCTCATAATAAGCTCTCAAAAAAAAATGTAAGAGCTATTTTTAAGTATTGATCTTCTGCTTTTTGTCAAGTTCACGCTACCACTTCAACTAAAACTATTTACTACAAAAGTACAAAGATATTTAATTTTTTCTAGTACGGTTATAATTGTTTGATATATCAAGTTATTTTTAATATATCATGAAGCTTGAAACATGTGAATGCATGAAATAACGTACAATATCTCTTCACTATTACTTGGTGATGAAGTTGAACAAAACACACTTTAAGTTCTCTAGCTACTCTAAGGCATTGTTCGGTTCGCAGAATTAAGGACTCTGGAATGGAAAGTCATTACTTTCCCTTGTTTGGTAACCACAAACTCTGGAAATACTTTCCTGACAGAGGGGAAAGTAGGGGGGAAATCATTCCACTCAAACCTCATGGGATTGATTTTCCATTCCCATTTCCCAGCATTTATTACAAAAATTTTGGACAACAATACCCTCTCTTGCATAAAAAATTGGTGTACTTTTGAATTTTTATGATGTTGGTTTTATTTTAAAATACAAGGGTATTATTGAAACATTGATATATTTTTACTTTTCTTTCCTGCACCAACCAAACACCTGAAGAGAAATTAAATGGTCTTTCCTGAATACTTTTCGTGCTTTACCAAACAGAGGAAAGGAAACCTGATAGGAACTTTACTTTCTCTTCCCCATGGGAAAGGCAAGAGAATTGATTTTCCTTCCGTGAACCAAACGAGGCATAAGGGAACCATTCAATTCGTATTAAGTTGTAAAGTCAAAATTATGAAGGAAAGAAAGAAACCTGCAACAACCAAACACCGGAAGAGAAATTAAATGGTTTTTCCTGAATACTTTCCGTGCTTTACCAAACAGAGGAAAGGAAACCTGACAGGAACTTTACTTTCTCTTCCCCATGGAAAAGGCAAGAGAATTGATTTTCCCTCCGTGAACCAAACGAGGCTTAAGGGAACCATTCAATTCGTATTAAGTTGTAAAGTCAAAATTATGAAGGAAAGAAAGAAAAAACAGTTTGGATGATCGGATCATCTAGTTGATTTGAACCATTTTAATTGCAGTAATTAATGAGGCTACGCAAACTCAAAATGCTTATGTGTATTACAAATTTAACCGTTTGAAGTAATTCACTGTTCTTTTGTTAGCATTCCTAAATTTCTAATCCACGATAAAAGTTAAAATCAAGCAAATAAACACCACCCCAGTGTCCAACAACAGTTCTTGAATCTGGATCTCAATGCAAAATAAAAAGTCCATGGGATTTTCTTTTTTTTGGGTCTAGACCATGAGATTTTCTTGACCAGATTCGCACCCGAGGAGATCTTAGGATCATGTACAGGTATTAGCCAGTCAAGTGAACAAATTTGGTAATCCCCACAGTACTTACTTGGATAATAGAAGCATCCAAAGAATATATGCTTAGACAACGAATATATGAAGCCACTATGCAATTGCGTAGTTTCTAATCGACATGCAATGTATTACATACGTTATTACGCCATATTTACTAAAGCCAGTACGTGCTCATTCCTCGTATCTACAAAACAGAAAGAGGAGCAAAGAAGAAGAAGAGAAAAATGTTGAAGGAAGTGAGTGAAGAAGGTTTAGAGGTTCACGAAGAGCAGCAGCGTGAGAAGGACTAGGTAGAGCCAGTGAGCCACCACAGGTTCCTCTCTTGGAGCTGGGAGAGCTTCAACGATGGTCGTTTTACAAAGCTGTGATAGCGGAGTTTGTCGCCACTCTTCTCTTCCTATATGTCACGGTTGCCACCATCATCGGACACAAGAAGGAAGCTGCTCAGTGTGACGGCGTTGGTGTTCTTGGCATTGTCTGGGCCTTCGGTGGCATGATCTTCATCCTGGTTTACTCCATCGCTGGAATCTCAGGTATCGAATAAATTTATGAGAATGTCTGACATGTCATATTGTTAAAGTATTGTAACACACTAGATATTTGATAAGAGAACATTATTCTAGTATAGGCGGTCACATCAACCCTGCGGTGACTTTCGGGCTGTTGGTTGCGAGGAGGGTGTCACGCTCCGAACAGTGGCTTACATTGTTGCACAATGCTTAGGAGGCATATGCGGCGTAGGGTTAGTGAAAGCTTTGATGAAGCATTACTACCTCACGCGCGCATGGAGGTGGTGCCAACTCGGTTGCTCCTGATTATTCCAAAGGCGCTGCTTTGGGAGCTGAAATAGTTGGCACTTTTCTTCTGGTCTACACAGATGCTAAGAGAAGCGCACGTGACTCCCATGTGCCTGTGAGTAATGCCTTTACTTTCTGAACCATGACTTCCAGAAACAGAAAAGTATATGGATCTAAGTACCTAACATATTGCTTGGTTCAGGTATTGGTTCCATTACCAATAGGGTTTGCTGTGTTTATGGTTCACCTGGCCACCATACCTATTACTGGGACTGGGATCAACCCTGCTAGGAGTTTTGCTGCTGCTGTAATCTACAACAATGACAAAGTCTGGGACGACCAGGTATACATGCGATTATTCTTTTTTTCTTTTTTTCTTTTTTTTTTTGGAATAAACATGCGATTATTCTTAACTAAACTAAATCTTATTACGAGAGAATCGCTCTAGTGTTTAAACAACCCATTTCCATGGAAATCTGATGAGTTTCAATGGCGGTATGCAGTGGATATTCTGGGTCGGACCATTCATTGGAGCTCTGATAGCAGCAGCTTATAACCAGTACGTACTGAGGGCATCAGCTAGTAAAGCCTTCAGATCGTTCCACAACAATACCACCAACTAAAGAGAAGACTATATGTTGTTCTGCAGATGTTATTTCTTTGTGCATTTCTTTGTCCAAATATAAGACTATACTAGATATCTAGATATTAGTTGTATGAGCCTAAGAGGGTAACCGTGTATACAAGCCTCAGACACATGATAAGGGCATTACTATGAGCATGAGGAGCATTGCACACACCAGATCTCATGCTCATGATCATAAGTTTCAAGTGAGTAAACATGCTTCTCCCATGATTCGAGCACTTTCAATACAAATAATACGAGTTTAATTCCCGACCAAATGTGATAAAACTATCGTAGTCTTCTATCTTTGTATGGTAAGGTGCATTATTATAAATAAGCATTCCAATGAATGCATCTGAAGGGCAATGGTCACTGATAACTAAACTTTCCATGCTATTTCATCTTTTCTGAATAGACAAGACTACAAAGTCAAAGAACCCGCCGCAAGAAACTGGCATTACTAAAAGAGTCATTCCTTGAGTTACAGTTACATATGACTGATATGAGAAAACAGAGGAAAGAAGTGATTACAATTACAATGGCAAAAGTATGACAGGGCAAGGAATGAACTCAGCAAGCAGGTTTGCATCCACATGCTTGGAATGAATAGCTTCCATGCTTATGACAACTAAATCCAGATTCAGGTCATCAGCAACCTCACCGATGATGGCTGTTGGCTTGTTGACCCCTTCCCCAAGTCGCTCTAACAGCTTAAATTCTTGGAATCCACCTATCATTTAATCATATGAAGGGTTAAAGAAAACAGTTCCAAACACACAATCACTGAGTAGATAAATTCTCTTACAAGAATGATGCAGTAATCAAACTTGACCACCACTTATTCTTGTATGCAGTTAAATTTGTCCACTCCTATACAATTAAGTGAATTAACTTACAACACAATAGAACATATCATAGTCCTTTTATAAGAGGCCATGATTTATAGATGCTCTTCTTCTACAGTCAATAGTTTGGTGATACAATAAATGCATTAGCAGTGCAACTTTGACCAAATTATGCTGCTGCAACCCCTTTTTATTTGTACTTGAACAAATTCAAGCATCATATTTTGGCTAAAGGTGGACCATCTCTAAAAATACTTTATGGCCATTTTTACCCAAAACTACACATTCAACAACAGAGTTATCAACCAGAAGCCTTTTTATCAATTTTTTTTTTAGGGCAATGGCGCTACGCTTTCATTGACAGTGTACTTTGTGCAAGTTTTCATTGACTTTGAACACGAATATCAAGTTACCATGAGCAAAAAAGTAGAAAAAATGCATCATATTACAACACAATTGCCTAGAGACTGTTTGTGTATGCTTATGTGTCAAATTCACATTATCAACAACAAAAACCTTCATATCAAAGTTCAAAAACAAACCTTCAGAGAGATGCCAGCGGATAGTCGAAAGTTGCGTTTCATGCTCGGGAATCGACTCCTTCTGCTTCTCATCAATAACTGCAAACAAAGCAAAGTCCTATATTCCTAGACACATTGCAGAATGAAAATGGGTCTATCTAGTGCTTCATTTCCACAACATATAAAGAACAATGGTACTAGCATAGAGAGTCAAGTAAATCATACCCACAACAGTAAGGTCAGCCCCATACTTGTTTGCCAAAGCAGCAGCAGTAGCTATTGCCTAGTCAAAATTCCATCTTTAATCACAAAATCAAAGCATTGAAAATTAACTACGTAAAAAGTGAAAACTGAGAGTATTACCTGTCTTGTTCCTTCAGAGAGATAGGGATTGCGATCGGTGATCGGCAAAAGCACATGCTTGAACTGAGTGAAGGCCTCCGCGGCCAAACTGGCCGGAGACTCCTGCGGCTCGGCCTGAGCCGACGGAGCATGAAAGTGATTGACTTTACGTCCGGTTCCGGAACAGATTGAAACGCTTCGAGGTTTGGAAACGGAGGAGAAGAAGAGTGAAGAGTGAGACTCAGAAGGTTTCAGGATCGAAGTCTTCGGATGCTTCGAGGCTTCGATGGGAACGGCGACCGAGTAGTGAGCAAGCGCCATTGGAGAATCGGCGAGCTTCCGAGTTCACTCAGTGAAGTAGAAGATTGGGGGTGTGGTTCCAGAAAGCGCAATGGGAAAATGAATTGAAAAATTTACTATATTGGATAAACTTTATTGGGCCTTTCAGATTGAGCCCATTGGGCTTTTGTCGGCCCATATTTGAAAAATGTCTTTGGAACTTTTTTACCGGAAACAGATTTTGCAGCGGCGGGAAGAAGAAGAGCAAAGGCGGTCGGATATGGAATTGGAAGGCGGTGAATCGGAGATGACGACAGTATCACGTCATCATTTCGGAGATGACTCGGACCGACCGGACTTCTCTATATCCATAATCGAGGTCTGATTTTCCACTAAAAATCCAAGTAAAGGAGAAAGCTTTTTGTTTTTTGAAGCCAAGAATATATGGAAATTATTGATCTTTGTTGTGAATTTTGATTTTAGAATATGAAAGAAGACTATGGGCTGTTCGTGTGGCCTTGCAGTATAGTCCTGGCGGAGTATGTTTGGCAGCAAAGACTGCGTTTTGCCGGAGCTAGTGTGGTTGAGGTAAATGAGTTCTTACTGTGCTGTTCTTTATTCGGGTTAATATCTTATTCTTGTTAAATACTGGGTTTGGTCTCAGCTTGGTGCTGGAACTTCCTTGCCTGGTTTGGTTGCCGCCAAAGTGGGCGCTGACGTCACTCTTACTGATGAATCCAATAGGTTGGAGGTATTGCTTTTTCAATCAAGCTTTACTGTTTTTAGGTTCTTTTACGATGTGTAGTTAGTTTGATGAAGGATCTTCATTTTTCATACTAGTTGTGTTTTTATAGTCTAGTAACTTGCATAGGCCTTGTTGTTTTTTGTATCTGCAGGTGCTGAGCAACATGAAAAGTGTTATTGAACTTAACAAACTTCAATGCAATGTAAGCTATTATGCCATAACTCGACCGGCTTAGTCAAGAGTTGTAAAATTTCAAATTTGTAAGCTTCATTGTGTCTCTCTCCGTAAGAGGTCTGGTTCTGTTTTCCAGGTAGTAGGATTGACATGGGGAGTTTGGGATGCATCTATATTCAGTTTACACCCGAAAATTATTCTTGGGGCTGATGTATTGTATGATGCTAAAGGTATGCTTATTATCTTTATCTTGTTGATTTTCTTTGGCTTCTGTATAATTTAAGTTGAGCTGAAATGTGGATTTTTATTTGTGTTGTTAAGCCTTTGATGACCTCTTTGCCACTGTGGCATATCTGCTCCAGAATTCTCCTGGTTCGGTCTTCATAACAACGTACCATAATCGAAGGTATTTTGACCTTCTTTGGGTTTTAATGTTGTTTAAAGTCTGAAGTCTGAATATGTTCCTCTGAAGACACTTCTTGTGATAATCTGCAGTGGGCATCATCTTATCGAATTCTTGATGGTCAAATGGGGATTGAAGTGTGTGAAGCTTCTGGATGCGTTTTCATTTATGCCATCCAGCAAGGCATCTGGGCTAAGTGGAAACCTTCAATTGGCGGAGATTGTTCTGGACAGTGAACATCGCTGAGATAATGGTTTTTAGGGTTTTGGTTATTTATGGTAATGCCACCACTCTGACTTGCATTCACGCTTTACAGTTGAAATTCTGCTGCAGCAAGTTAAGTAGTCCATTTGACTGTAATGAACAGCATGTGACCATCTTTGTTAAGTGCATCACTTGTTGAACTAAATTCGGTTGACTCACACAGAGTTAATCCATTCATGGAAATCTGCTTCATGTTCTATAAAAGAAAATTTTGTTGCCCTTCAAGCCAACTTTGTATTTATAAAATGTTCTTGTTGTACTAAAATTATTTCAACAATATTGAAACCACATAACCACTGCAGACATACACTTTCTTTTCACACTCTCTCTCAAATTAAGAAAGGTAATTATAGAGAACCAGCCTATTTGATGGATTTCCCACCTCTTCTGACTTGAACATGACTACCAATAAGCTAGGAGGCCTTTAATTAATTTACTACTCTGCAGTCTTTCCTGACCTCTTGTCCACCTGTAATGCTACTCATCTTAATCATAGAATTCACAAAAGCATCCAAGAAAGCTTGCTGTGAGCTAGCAAACGTGGTAACCAAATTTTTAGTCTTTGGAAAATCAAGCAGAGCTTGGTCTGAAGAAAACAAGCTCTTCCCTTGGAGGATCAACTTGAAGTATGTATTATCAAAAGTTGTTGCAGAAGGATCCATTGTGGCACCGGCATTTTTCGGCCTATTCTTGATGGGACATGTATTCTTCAAGCTTGCTGCAAAGGATGAGTGCAGCGTAGGATCGACGTCGTGTGTGGCATTGAAGTTGTGGATTCTGTTTTGGAAAGATGAGCAGTGGGAGAACCCTAGAGTGTGCCCTCCTGCAGATATGTCAAAAGTTACTCTTCACTTCCTAGAGGAATGAGAAATATGAAATATAAATAACTGCAGTTGGATTGTTGAGGTTGGTTTACCTGAAAGTGCCACCAGGTCGTTCAAGGACAGGCCTCTTTGAGAGAAGCTCTGTTGGAGTTGAGAAATGTTGAAGGTTGGTGCTGGTAATTGTCTGGTTTCAGTTGCCACTGATGTTCTTCCATCTTTTCTTCCTTTTGGCACATTCCAGCTTGGACCTCCAGACTGTAAGATCAATTTTACAATCAGAAAAAGGGCAAGAAATTGAACTTCTTTTCGAGGTTATTTTCTTTTACTTATTATGAGGATAAATAGTAATATCTTATTGTTTTATAATCGTCTAGGTTTGCTAGCTTACTTGCACAACAGCATCTCTTGCTGCTAGAGCCAAGATATCAGCGCATGAGACCACACCAGGACATGAAGCCTCCACTTGTTTCTTTGCATTGTCAATGACATAAAATGCATGCAGAGAAATATTTGGTGGCCCATCTTTCTCTGCTTTGTTGTTTCCTTTGGAATTTAACAACACAGATGCATCACAACCCTGAAAACAAAAGGAAGAGTGTGAGTTAATTTAATTTAATATTTAAAATGTGAAAGCTAATCTTTGCAGGAAATATATGCATACCCTTATGAAGCAATCATGGAAATGCATCCGGAGTAGTGCAGCAGGGACAGTTTTATCGTTAGCTGTCGCCTTCTTGACAGCATCGGAGACGAGAAGCTCAACATTAGGACAGCTTTTGTCATAATAGTTCGAGCTCAGCGCATTGATCCCTGGAGAAAATACTGAAAGGATGAGGATTGAGCTCAAGAACACAAGGTTAAAAGCCATTCTTAAGTCTCTAACTTTGATTAAGTGTGGGAAATAATGTTGGATTAGAGGAGCATTTATAGATAGGGAGAGTGTTGCTGCTGACTAAATTATTAAGTTTTGAATATTATTGTGGCCCCAAATAATGAATTAGTTAAGAAAGATGTTATGTAGTAATAATGAAGGCATCTTCATCATTCATAAAAAGACAACTAAGATCACATATGTGTTGCAACTTTTAAAACCCTTTTAGATGTTGTGGAACATGATACATTAACTTTTCTTATAGAGTAATGTTCTGGATCGCTCTAGGGCTGGGTAATTGCTCATGAATTTCAAGTTAGTAATCATTGAATGTTTCGCATGTCTCCTGTAATTGTTTCTTGCTAGGCCATGTTCCTGAATATTAATGATGGTTTTGATACAGTAGAAAAAAAAGAGAAGATTCTGCACTGAAAACACTTGGACATTCCAAATCCAACAATTACAACAACTATTCCCTCTCTAAAATTCAATAAGAAACCTTTTTGCATGGTATGTGGCTGGTACTCCTATTTCAATTCCTTTCCTTGCTCTCAAAGGTTATGACTGCACCAAATTGCGCTTGCTTTCATTTTCCTAAACTTCCCTAAGCTTATTTCACTCTTATCTGTAACAACCAGTAAACCTTTAGGTTTTACTCTTTTTTGAAAAAAAGAAAAGAAAACAGGAACAAAATCCAATTATTATGCTGTTTCAGCCTGAAATTGAGCCCACAGCAACTGAGGAAAATCAAAGCGGAATTTCAAGTGGTTAAGGTTGAGCCATCAAAATTTGTTATTTTTGTTAGCCAATTAGCTTGTTTTCAAAGTTATCATGAGCTTTAGTAGTTATAGTGGGTGATGGTTTCCTGAACGGTGCTTGTCAATTGAAATCATAATTGTGCATGAATATTTATTTCATTTTTCAATTTTGATTTTGAATCGATTCACAAAAATTCTTTCATTTTTCATGAGCCTTTCCAGTTTGAGACACAATTAACCAACTTCATCTACTTATCCCAACCACCATGTTTCCAAATCTTTCTTTTTCATGAAATATAATTAAAATAATTTAGGTAAATAGTGGATCACTTAGCTGACCTAACCACAATTGTAAATAAATAACCATAGACTAATATATCCATAATAAGCTTTCATAAGCAAGCAGCATAATATAGTTTAGTGACTTAATCAAAGTCTTGCATGAATTGGACTGCAGCATTTTGAGGTTATTCTCTTCAAGTATTGGATTAAAAGTACAGGGTATCAGGGTTGAGGTCAGTAGAATCCCACCGACTTTTCCAAAACCTAATCAAATTATTATACCATACAAATTAGTTAGGCTCGATCATCTGGTTTGATTGATTTACAATTTTAGTGATCGCATTATTCTGTGATAACAGTAATATTAAGTGAACCGTCATTGTTCAACTTTTCTATTACTTTATATTAAGTGAACCGTCATTGTTCAACTTTTCTGCTATTCAACTTTTCATATGAAATATTGGAAGAAACTAATAATTTTTCTCAAAATGTCTAATTATATTATTTTTATATATCATTCACTCTTTAACTTTCAGTGTAACAGTTGACATGACTTGAATTCACACATGCAGCAGGAGACTTTGTATCATTGAATTGGAAATCAATGATGTTTTTTGTTTTTAACTAATCAATGATGTTTGATCAATGTGTACAATTGAATTGGATCTAATTATTCTAAAATTATGCTCTGTACGCAAATTTCGTTAATTAAAGTATTAAACCAACATCTTCCCCATCTTTAATGCGATCTAACGAATGAAAGAGTGGCATTGTCCAAACAAAATAAAAGAGTGGCCATGCCATGTAAACTAATGTAGATCCTTAGGGTAAACAAAGCATTACCTTGAATAGCTACAATTTTCAATTCAAAAGGTTCTAAAAGCGAGAAAGTAAACAAGGTAGAGAATTATAGTTTCTGTCGCGTGATATTGTCTAAAACTTACCAACTTTCACATTAAGATATGATATTTATTTTAATTTTTTTTTGAGATTTTTAATAATGAATTGTGCACTTGTATATATTAAAATTTTAAAGATCTTCTATATTTTACAGTGAGAATGTTCATTATTCAACGTGTTTTTTCATGTGTAATCCATGCACATTGCATGACATATGGACAACCAATTTACAGAGAGAAACTAATTAGTAAACGAAACTAAACAAGCGATTGACAACTCCGGCAAGCAAGGCAAATAGGCAATGAGCCCGAAATATGGCGTGATTGGAATGGAATTGCGGTACACTATTTATATGCAATAAGAGCATCTTTAGCAATGCTAGCCATTTTTGAGTCAAATTTTAGTTAAAGTAGCTAAAAAGTCATTTTAGCTAACCACTTTAGAATTACGTCTGCATCAATGCTCTTTATTTTAGCTAGTTTTGAATTTATATTATTTTTTAAATGAAGATTAAATAGTTTAAATGTATTTATAAATTACATAAAATAACTTAAAAGGAATGTTTTAAATTATAGAGAGCCTCATCTCCCTCTCTATATTTAGGAGCGAGATAGCTAAAAGTTATAATAGAGAGCCACTTAGGAGTCTGGTGCAGCTACTAAAATAGATAAAAAGCTAAACATGCTCTCCAAAATAGCTAAGGAGCCAAAATAGAGAGTCTGCTAAAGATGCTCTAACAAGAGCGAATCAACTCCAAGCTCATCCAGGCATGCATGGGCAAATGTGGGTGTTGATTGATGTCATACCACTTCTGTGGGAATACGAGTCATATATGCATGCATTGTGTGAAGTACATATACCTTTAGCATGAATGAGTAACCATGACAAACAAATTCAATTTCTTTATGCTATTTAAGAGGTGAATAAAGATCCAAGATCCACAATCGCTGCATTGTTCTACTTTTCTCTATTTCTTTTTGTTGGTAATTATCGATAGGATTTCATATAGGAAATTGGAAGAAATTAATAATTTTTTTAAAATCTTATGAATTAATTAAACTTTGAGTGGGTTTTATTCAAAGTTTTCAAACCTTCACATTTAGCATGTGAACCTCCTCTCCACAATTTTGCCATTAAACTCTCAATTTTGCCCTATACATTTCTTCGTTTCTTAGCCTCTCTCTTGGAGCGATGACACGGATCACCACTACTATCAACAATCATCTAATCTGAGTAGAAAAGAATACTTCAATTCAGGGTTAATTCGATAATTCTATTCATCCCACAATGAAGGTATATATATAAGTACAAAGGAGTAGTCTAACTCTAATAGGAAACAAACTTTCCATAATTACAGGATATCCTAATTAAATAAAATCCTAATTACATACAGATTTACAGCGATTCTACACTCCCCCTCAAGTTGGTGCATAGATGTCTATCATGCCCAACTTGTCAACCGAGCTGTCAAATACCTTCCTGGACACTCCTTTAGTAAGAACATCAACTAATTGCTCCTTTAAGTTTACAAATGGAAAGCGAATAAACTTTCTGTCAAGATTTTCTTTAATAAAATGACGGTCAACCTCCACATGCTTTGTTCTATCATGCTGAACTGGATTATGTGCAATCTCAATGGCAGCTGTATTATCACAATGCAAATCCATAGACTTTTTAAGCTTGTAACCCAGGTCTTTCAAGACATTACGAATCCACAACATTTCACATACTCCATGTGCCATACCTAGGAACTCAGCTTCTGCACTTGATCTGGCAACGACTTTCTGCTTTTTGCTACGCCAAGTGACAAGGTTCCCTCCAACAAAAGTGAAGTACCCATATGTAGAACGTCTGTCAGTTTTATCACTAGCCCAACTTCAAATCCTATAGCAAATTGAAATTGTGCATTGAGGCTTCACCGCTCACTCTGAGTTCATCCCCGCCGCCGTCGCCAATGACTTGACCACAACAACCTCCACCACCGCACAACAACATCATCCTCCGCTGCTTCTCGATTGGGTTTGGGGATAAGGACTGCTTCTTCCTCCACCGCTAGCGAAATCGTGGGGGCTCAAGGCCACATTCTAAGGGCCACCGGTCGGAAGGACAGCCACAACAAGGTTTGCACCACCAAAGGCCCCAGGGATCGCAGCATCAGGCTCGTCGCCCACAACGCCATTCAATTCTACGACATGCAGGACCGGCTTGGATATGACCAGCCTAGCAAGGTCGTCGATTGGCTAATCAAGAAAGCCAAGGCCACAATCAACGAGCTCGACTAGCTGCCACCGTGGAACCCAAACTAAATTTATGTTCATACAACATTTTCTCCGACGATGCCGATATCCTCCGCACAGGACACGCAGAACGTGAGCCTCAATTTCTCGATGGTGGAGGCTCCGAGTCCTTTGTTTACTAATCGGCGAGGCACAATGGTGGGTAGCAGCGGAGTGGCGAAGCTGGTGAATAAGAACAGCTCGAATTTTCTGCAGGTGAGGATGGTGTGGAGGCCGAAGTTGTTAATCTTTGTCTGCCTAAAATTGCCTCTGATCGAAGTTGGGCTAGAGGCCGAAGTTGTCGGCTAAACCGATGAAGTTGCAGGTGAGGATGGTGTGGAGGTGGTGTTGCATGTCGGGAAGAAGGAGAGGATGGAGGGGTGTGATTGGAGCTGTGATTTGAGAGTGGAGGGCTGGCGGGGTCTGAGTTTCTGATCAATGGTGTATAAAAGGGGGTCGGAGGAGAGAACGAGAGTGGTGGTGGTCAAGTCATTGGTGGCGCCGGCGGGGATGAACTCAGAGTGAGCGGTGAAGCCTCAATCCACAATTTCAATTTGCTATAGGATTTGAAGTTGGGGGAACCAGAAACATCTGTGGTGCATGAAGGTGGATTGAGACGCAGCGGCGGTGTTTGATCGGCGGTGGGAATCGGACGAGCAAGATGATTTGAATCTTGATGATTCAAATCAGGGGAAGAAGAAACCAGAAAAGAAGAAGAAGAAAGAAAGAAAGAAAGAAAGAAAGAAGAATAAAGAAAAAAAATAAAGAAAAAAAAGAAAAGAAAAGAAAGAAAGAATTTGAGGGTAAATCGGTCATTTTGTCTTCATTAAGTGACTCACGTGCATTGCACGTGCAAAATTGGGAAAAATTCACCAACGGTGTCTGGACACTTAGGGACTTTCAGAATGATACCTGAACTTACAAAGTTATCAATGTGATACCTGGACTCATTTTTTCGTATCAATGTGATACCTACGGCCAATTTCCGTCACAGAGCCGTTAGGGAAATTGGTCATAGGTACGATGTTGATACGAAAAAATGAGTCCAGGTATCACATTGATAACTTTGTAAGTTCAGGTATCATTCTGAAAGTCCCCTAAGTGTCCAGACACCGTTGGTGAATTTTTCTCCAAAATTAATAATAGAACGAGGATTCCCTTCACAACCTCTCTCCCCCTGAAGGGAAGACTGAGAAGCTCCCCCTGAGTAATAAGACTCAGATTAACGAAAAGCAACATCAAGAGAGACATGTATAGTGCCAGTAAGAGGATCATAACATCGATAACCCTTCTGGAAGTCAGCATAACCAACAAATATACACTTACGGGCACGGGGATCAAGCTTGCTGCGTTGATGCTTGGGAATATGAACATAAGCAGTGCACCCAAACACCCGGGGCTCCAAATTAGGCATAGAAGGGATGGTCAAAAGTGTATGAAGCTTCTGATGAGGATTCTGAAACTCAATCATCCGTGAAGGAGTACGGTTGATAAGATATGCTGCTGATTTCACTGCTTCTCCCCAATAAGACCGAGGTACATTTATGCCAAACAAGGAAACACGAACAACTTCCATCAACTGCCTGTTATTTCGTTCTGCTAAACCATTTTGTTGAGGAGTATAAGAATTGGAGGTTTGATGACGAATTCCATGTGACTGGCAAAACTCAATCATAGGGCCATTCACAAACTCTCCACCATTGTCAGACTGAAATACTTTGATGGATTGTTGATACTGAGTTGCCACCATTTTGTGAAATTCGGTAAACATTCCAAATACATCACTCTTATTCTTCAGTAATGACACCCATGTCATGCGAGTGCAATCATCAATAAACGTTACAAAATACCGAGCTCCAGAAAGAAAAAGAATTTTCGCAGGACCCCAGACATCAGAGTGAATCTTCATAAAAGGAACAAGGCTTTTATTAAAACTTGGTGAATATGAAATACGGTGACCCTTGGCCAGTTCACAAATGTCACAGTGGAAATCCAAATCACTAACAACTGAAAACAAATAGGTTGCAGCTTCTTAAGATAACTAAAGGATAGATGACCTAAACGGCGATGCCATAACCATACAGCTAGCTTCCTTCGCATTCTCTACCCCGTTGATCTGATTAGCTTGTCCCAGAAGATGCTTATGTTTCTTTCCAGTCTCTGTCAGATCCAGATAGTATAATTTCCCCATTCTAAAACCATAACCAAGAATCCGTCGAGTTAGAATGTCTTGAAACACACAGAAAGTCGGATAGAAGGTCACAATACATGCAAGAGCTAAAATAATTTGACCAACAGACAGGAGATTATAAGCTAGTGATGGAACAACTAAGACAGATTCAAGGGTTAAGGTATCAGATAAAGCAATAGAACCTTCTCTGGTGACCGGAGTTGGAGTACCATCAGCAGTAGAGACAACGTTTTGAGGGGAACGTCTAAGTTTTGTCACAAGACTTGGGTCATTGGTCATATGGTCAGATGCACCTGTATCAATTATCCATGTACTATTAAAAGTAACCTTACCCTTCATACCTGATTGCGCTACATTAGCGGAGGCATTGTCTAGGTAAACTTCCTCTGTAGTAGCAATAGCGGCGTTGCCCAGATTCTTTCGCAGTTTCTTGGTGAAGTCCCACCAATCAGGGTAACCAATCACTTCATAGCACCGTTCCTTACTATGACCTAATTCCCCACAGATAATGCACATTTTGTTTGCATATGGATTTGCTTTACCTAGAGGACGGCGTGGAGAATGTCCTTAGAAGCCTGGAGGAGGACCCTGTTTGTGTTGAGCCATAATAGAAAATTCGATAGTTACCGAATGCTCCATAGCCTGTTTCTCTTATTGCACCATTGAGGAATTCAGGATTTTTGCGGGATTGGATTTTCTAGGGTTTCAAGATGGATATGAATGTTTTGGAAAAAAAAAAAAGTTTTTTTTCTTCTTCTTTTTCCGAAAAAAGATAGGGTGATGGTGGTTTGAAATTCAGGATGGTTTGATTTCAATGGTGGTGGTACGCAGCGGTTTGTGGTGTTCTTCGGATTCAGGATTCAAAGGATGCAGCGCAAGTTCAAAGGATTGAACCTGCTCTGATACCAAGTAGAAAAGAATACTTCAATTCAGGGTTAATTCGATAATTCTATTCATCCCACAATGAGGGTATATATACAAGTACAAAGGAGTAGTCTAATTCTAATAGGAAACAAACTTTCCATAATTACAGAATATCCTAATTAAATAAAATCTTAATTACATACAGATTTACAGCGATTCTACAATCTGATGATGTTTGGCTTTATATATTCAATGAAGAACAATTGATTTTATAATTGGATACGTCACTACAATAATTGGAATGAACTAAAATCGATCAGTGATGAAATTTTAATGCCAATTGTTGCTGTATAGGCTTATGTTGAAATTCTCTTTTTCTTAGTTGTTTATGTTGAATATCAATTGAACATATAGTTTTTTTTTGAATAAAGGGCTGGTGCGGCTGCCCTCAAGCCTTGATTAATGAAACTGTCGAATTGAGAAACGATCCGATTAGATTAATTTACATTGTAGGTGGTGAAAATGAAAAAAAGAAAAGAAAAAAAGAGAGAATGGTGAAGACATAAAAAAAAGAAGGAAACAATTGTGGAGGTATGAATTTAAGTCGGGCAGTTTGCTCGAGCTCCAACAAGATTCGGGTCGGACTCGGGCCAACCGATCTGTTGGGTTTGTATACTTTGGCCCAATTTGAAAACTAATAAGGCGAGGTAGAGCACCGGTTTCCTCCCGAACATTTTTCTCTCCCTGCTCGTCTACACAGAGCCCTAGCACAGTCGCAGTCTCACCATCTCACTCACTCACTTGGGTTTTAGGGTTTCAATTCGAGTAGAAGAAGAAGAAGAAGAAGAAGATGTCGCTGCGAGTGCTGAACCCTAATGCGGAGGTGCTGAACAAATCGGCGGCGCTGCACATGAACATCAACGCCGCCAAGGGGTTGCAGGATGTGCTCAAAACCAACCTCGGCCCCAAAGGCACCATCAAAATGCTCGTCGGTGGCTCTGGAGACATCAAGCTCACTAAAGACGGCAACACTCTCCTCAAAGAAATGCAGATTCAAAACCCCACAGCGATTATGATTGCCAGGACTGCAGTTGCTCAAGATGACATCAGCGGCGATGGCACCACCTCTACTGTTCTTTTCATCGGCGAGCTCATGAAACAATCCGAACGATACATTGATGAAGGTTCGCTTACCTATAACTCATCATTTTGTAATGAATCTCTTATGGACATAGAATTTACTATGTTATGCATATTAAGTCCTATTAGTTTGTTAAAATTTTACGAGTTGAAGTTTATATTAGGAGTCTGCTTGGTTGTATCGCCAGTTTTATTGTTCTTAAGATCTGGGAATGAGGTTGCTGTTTCAGTTTTCTGTTACTATGTGAGAAAAGCGGACATGTGTGCTTGGTAGACTGTTTTATAGCAAAAGAAAAAATGCTTGTGAAACTTGTTCATATCTTCTATGTTTCTTGTTTTCTGCCCTTTGATAATAATATTTTGTTTTGTTTTGTTTGTTTTAGGGATGCATCCACGTGTTCTGGTTGATGGTTTTGAGATTGCCAAAAGAGCAACACTTCAATTTATTGAGAAATTTAAAACTCCTGTTGTAATGGGGAGTGAGCCTGACAAAGAAATCCTGAAAATGGTAGCAAGGACAACTGTGCGAACAAAGGTATCTTGAATTATGCTTTTTTTTTTCTTTTTTTTTTTGGCAAAAGGGGAAAGGGGAGAGTGAGGTTTACTCGTAGGTTTGAGTCCTGCTCAGCAAAGGGAATCTATTCCTGTTATATATCATTCTAATATGAAAAATTCTTTTTTGCAGTTACATGAAGAATTGGCTGATCAATTGACTGACATAGTTGTAAATGCGGTGAGTAATTGTGGTTTGTGCAAGAAGGCTTGAAATAATGTTTATTCTACATGTTATTCTAATTTTTGAGTTAAGTGGCTTATGGAATCTAGTATTTATCGCAGACCTCTTGCATCTTCATTTGTTACAAACTACGGTTTCATTATTGACAGGTTCTTTGCATCCGCAAACCTGAGGAGGCAATTGATCTATTTATGGTGGAGATTATGCACATGCGCCATAAATTTGATGCAGACACACGTTTGGTATGTTAATATCTTACATACTACTCAACCTTTAAGATTCTCTTTTGATCTTTATCACTTGATGAATACCATTGGATGTTCCAGTGTTCTTTCTATTGTTTTTGTTTTTGTTTTTCATTCCAAGATTCAGTGATGGAATTAAAAATCATATTTCTGCAGGCTAGATCAACTTTTATTTTTGATTGCTGGGCTTGATGTATGCTTTGTCGGTGCTTTGTATATGGCATAGAAGTTTCTGTTGTTATTCTGCAGTTTCTCAGTTAGTTTATGTCTTATTCTAGGTTGAGGGTCTTGTCCTTGATCATGGTTCTAGGCATCCTGATATGAAGCGACGAGCAGAGAATTGTTACATCTTGACAGCCAATGTATCTCTGGAGTATGAGAAAAGGTAAATATGTAGAAATTTGGTTGAAAAGAAACCTGTGTAAATTTTGGTGTTAATAATATATCCAAATGTTTCTGAAATGGCGGAATCAGTTTTTATATATGGAGCTCTTTATACTTTCTTCACAAACAAGTTATTTGTGAGCAAAAACCATTGTCGTAAAAGTATTTTGTTTTGCATTGTGCTTGCATTATGGCTTTCACTTTTTATTCTTAAAGCTTGTGAACAAGATAGCAGTCCTTTGTGCAGCTAGCATCTTCTGTTCTCATAGTCATGCTTTCTGATCATGATGGAATTGATGGTTTTCTTCTCAGTGAAGTGAACGCTGGATTTTTCTATTCAAATGCGGAGCAGAGAGAAGCAATGATTTTAGCTGAAAGACGTCAGGTTGACGAGAGAGTTAGAAAGATTATTGAGCTGAAAAATAAGGTAGAGTGTTATAATTGATACTGCATTTAAATTGTTGATGCAGCATACTAGCATTTTTGCACATGCTGAAATGTTTCTTATACTTTGTGACTTGCAGGTTTGTTCTGGTAATGACAATAATTTTGTCGTTATCAATCAGAAGGGAATTGATCCCCCATCTCTGGACCTTCTGGCAAGGGCAGGGGTAAGCATGAATCATTGCTAAATTTCCCACGATTTTTATTCATTACCTTCTGTCAAATTTCTGAATTGGTTGTTTGACTAAAAAATGTATCACTTTGGTAAAGATCTGGGAGAGGCCTCCATAACTATTTCCATAAATACATTTTAAAAAAAGAAAGATTAATCTGGAAATTGCTGCTTTATGGTTCTATATCTCTTGTCTTGAGTGTATTACAAACAACTTGATTATTCTCTATTGCTTTAGTAAAATCTGTGCGCTTATATGTGAGGCGATACCACCAGGCATTTAAAGAATTTTCTGAATGTCAATGTGAATCTTAATCACAATATATGACATGATGAAACTTATATGAGAGTCGATACCACCAGGCATTTAAAGAATTTTCTAAATGTCAATGTGAATCTTAATCACAATATATGACATGATGAAAACCAAAAATGTTAGCTAGTTTTAGGAATACCCCATCAGAATACTGTTTATAAAGTCTGGTCATATTAGTTTTACGAATACAGCATAGCTGTACTGGTGTTTTGTTATGAACTAGCTATACGTTTGTACAGTGTTGTTCTTTTGTTCAACCTTTTTCTAACCCCTGATTTTGTAGATTATTGCTCTGAGAAGAGCGAAGAGGAGAAATATGGAACGGTTGGTTTTGGCTTGTGGAGGGGAGGCTGTGAACTCTGTAGATGATTTAACTCCGGATTGCCTTGGCTGGGCTGGACTTGTATATGAGCATGTCCTTGGTGAAGAGAAGTATACATTTGTCGAAAATGTGAAGAACCCTCATTCGTGCACAATCTTAATCAAAGGTATTCAGTCAGTACCTCCACGCAAATTGCAAAATTCTATATACAATTTTGTTCTCTATCCATGTGTCAATATATATCTTGCATCCCTGTCATGGTAATGCTTACATGTTACACATAATTTTATTGCCATTGGCAAGTCATGTGGTAGTTTAATCCTTATTTTCAATTTTAATGGTGCAGGGCCTAATGACCATACAATTG
The DNA here is from genome assembly GCF_958449725.1 of Rosa rugosa. Classification (NCBI taxonomy): domain Eukaryota; kingdom Viridiplantae; phylum Streptophyta; class Magnoliopsida; order Rosales; family Rosaceae; genus Rosa; species Rosa rugosa. The sequence goes on along the minus strand of NC_084820.1, from coordinate 9,957,187 downwards.
CCCAGATTAAGGATGCTGTTCGTGATGGTCTGAGGGCAGTAAAAAATACAATAGAAGATGAAGCTGTAATCTTGGTACGTTCTGCTGAATTAGAAAATCGTAGGATATTGAGATCATATTCTTTTCTTTTTCCTTTTTCTGTTGAATCATAATCTTCACTCCGTTTGTATACTAGGGGAGCAAATTATGCCTTCTGGTGTATATATTGGACTGTGACTTGTTATTCTTTCATTTGTGACTCAGGGTGCTGGAGCTTTTGAAGTTGCAGCCAGACAATATCTGATAAATGAAGTGAAGAAAACTGTTCAAGGGGTAATCAATTGTCTCCTTAAATTTCCTCGTAGGAAATTCTTTTAAGCGCTTCTATTTTCTATGTCTATCTCTTTTTCTCATGTTGGGAAATTTGGAACAGCGAGCTCAACTCGGTGTTGAGGCTTTTGCTGATGCTCTCCTTGTGGTGCCTAAGACACTTGCCGAGAATGCTGGCCTCGACACACAAGATGTGATCATTTCTCTTAAGGTATATACTTCTTGAATCTGGCCTTTTTTTTTTTTTTTGGGGGATTTGGCCATCCTTCTTGAGTTGATTGAAAAATAATCACGTCTGAGCTTTGTGGTGCCATGTCTATGCTTGTTCAGGGAGAGCATGAGCGGGGAAATGTTGTCGGACTAAATCAGCACACCGGGGAACCCATTGACCCAGAAATGGAGGGGATCTTCGACAACTACTCTGTTAAGCGGCAGATTATAAACTCAGGGTCAGATATAGCAACTCGTTACTTAACATTTTATCACCTATCAATATTTTGGGAAGATATTAATCTACTAACCTAGAAAAGGCGAATAATCATTATTGTTGCACTTCCTTCGGGGAAAAAAAAGAATTATGTAACTAACAGATGTTTGTGTTGCACTATGCAGGCCTGTGATTACGTCTCAATTGTTGTTGGTGGATGAAGTGATCCGTGCTGGGCGCAACATGAGGAAGCCGACTTAGCTTCAGATTGTCCTTTTGTTTTTTTTTTTTTTTTTGATCAAGTCCTTTTGTTTTTATAACTACATTGATGTAACTCTTAGAGTGCAGTTTTCTGGTGGAGGATTGTTATAGGGAAACTGAATTATGTATGAGAATTTTGTGTAGTATACCCTCTAGTTTGGCTGAAACGTTATGGTGTTCCGATTTTCCTACTGGGGTTTTCTTTCAATCAGATGGAGAATTTTAGACTTTGGTTGGACATCTGGTCTGGAATTTCAACTATCGTAGAAATGTTGAATTGTTATGGCATTGTGTCAAAAGAGTGGGTCTAATATTGATGTTACCTGCACTCTTTAAACAATCTGTTTCTCTTACTAGGACTTAAACAAAGGTGATGGAATTGGTAGGAACTACTTAAAGTCTCGTTTGGTTCATAGAATCGGAGTTTTGAAAAAGGAAAGTCAATTATTTCTTGTGTTTGGTATGCAAAAGGAAATGAAATATTTTCTTGAAGGACAAAAATATGGAAGAATGTGGCTCCTTCTATGGGCTCACGAGATTCATGTTTCCTCATTCTTATCTTATTACATTAATTACAAATTAAATTTACTTTTTAGATGACTTTTCTTATGTTACCATATACTAAAAAGGGAAGTTTGTGAGAAATTTAATTTCCTATCCTATGGGAAAATTTAACCTCAATGCATGTGTGACCCGCACTCTTAGATTTCGTTTGATTTGTGAAAAGAAAAGTAATTTCTTTATTTTTTTTTTTGTTCAAACGACTTAGATCTTTAGGACAATGTGAACTAATGTAGATCCTTAGGGTAAATTACGTATCACCTTGAATAGGTACAATTTTCAATTAAAAAATGTTCTAAAGGCAAGAAAGTAAACAACATATTAACGAGACTTATTGTTCAGTCATTAATTAATTAATCGTTGCGTGATATTGTCTCAAACTTAACTACTTTCACAGTAAAATATGACACTTTTCTAAAAAAAAATTTTAGTAATGTATTATGCACTTGTATATATTAAAGAATTAAAGTTCCTTTATATCTTGAAGTGAGAATGTTTGGCTCCAGTTTTGTTGCAGCTGGTCAACAGTCTCTTTTCTGCGCGGGCGTGCCAGCACCGTTCGGGTGTGGTCGTCGGGGGTGTCCCTTGACCTGACTTCTTTCGAGCGATTGTGGACGAGGAGAGCACCAACCTCGTCGCGGGATTCTTTGTGCCTCGTGTTAGCCAAATAGCCACCCTCAAGTATAAGGGGTACAAGTAATAGTATAGGGATTTAAGAAAGGTTGTCGAACCCACGAGGATTGGATTCCTTTCACTAGCTAGGGTGTTAACCTAAGGAGAGCTAGAATATGCAAATGTACAATCATAAACCTAAATTCACAAGAAAATCTAGGCTCATGGTGAGTATGTGCATTGTGGTGGTAGTGAAATTGTTTGTTGGATAGAGTGGTGAACCAAATTAAAATAAATGCTCAAATATAAACTAAACTAGTAAAATAATGGATGAAGTTAGGGGTTGGATTGTCTACCACTAACCTCCATTGCAAGTATTGAAGTTCAAATACAAGTGATGCTACTCTAATTTTCCAATTACCCTCTTTGCATCCGGATAAGACTACAAATGCTTAAACTTCTTTAATGTTATTAATTCCAACCGGATAAGTCTAGAATTAACTACCTAAGAACAATTCTATTACCGGTTAAGTCTCAATTCATTGTTCCTAGATGCATAAAGCTTTGAGTTTAGATAATTATGCAAGCAAACCAATCCTAGATCTAGGTGATTTTAACTCACAACCTTCACATGCACATAGAAGATGCTATCATGCTATCAATGCTCAAGGTTAACTACTCCCTAAACATTTTTTTATGAGATGACAAACACAACACATTCAAATTAGTTAAGTTTGAATAAATGCGTTCACTTCTTGAATTAGCATATGAAGATGAAAATCACAAATAATATCAAATGTAAATTAAAACAACAATTCATACAAGTTTGGCTAGGGCTTTCAACCCTAACCCCAACAAAGTAACTACTCACTCATAGTCATACAAATTGGCATCAAATCTATAAAGTAAATCAAGGTAAATTAAAGAGTTAAGGAAAGAATGAACAAGTTGAAGCTTGACAAATCAATGGCTAACTCCTTCTTTGTTTTCCTCCTTCAATGCTCCTTGAATCCTCCTTGATGGTGGAATGGATGGATGATAAGCTTCTTGATGGTGATGATAAATGGAATGGTGATGAAGATATGATGCTCCTTTGGCCAATTTTGAGTGGTAGTGATGGTAGTTGTGGGATATGGATATTATGTGTTTGGATTTTGGGAGATGGATATAGAGGTTTTATGAGGGGGATGAACAGAGAAAGAAGATGTAATGGGATGGAATGGTTGCTGTTGAGAGTGAGAAGAGAATGTGTTTATATAGGGAAGAAAAAGAAGAGTGAAATGATGAGTGAAATAAAAATAATGAAAGTGGAGTATGGAATTGGTTTGTAAAATATGGAAAAGATGGAGTAATGATGAAATGAAAGCAAAGCATGAAGGTGCAGAAATATGGAAGTGATGATGATATATTAAAGAGGATGGAGTAGAAAAATATATCGAAGGAAAAAGAGAAAAGCATCTAGCTTTCTTCATGTGGGTAGGAATATGTTGAGCTGTTTTTTTAGGTCACTTTCTGCCCCTTTATTCCTTCAATTATTTCTCCACCAAGACTCCATCATGGGCCTCCGATTTCTTCATATTAAATGTTCCTCTATGAGTGTAGATTATCCTGTTAGAATTTCAGAATTTTTGGAATAGTAGTTGGGCCGGAAACGCTACTAGACTCCTTACAGGTCCAGTTTTCCAGTTTTGCTTATGCAGAAAATTGGACTGATTGTTTGAAGGCCTTCCACTTCTATCTGGCTCTTGGACTCTTCATAAGAAATGTTTTTTAGGATGTCTAGAATAGATCTGGAGAGTTTCAGCTCATTTGGAGTTCATTTGGTCAGTCGTCCGCTCCTTCTTCCTTGTCTAGCTCACTTTCTCCTAGCCGGAGTAAGAAAATGTTCTAAGGTTGACTTTTTAGTGCATTTTCATTCTTCTCCATCATTTCCTAGCATGATAAGGAAAACATAATAAATATATATAAATAAACGCAAAGGTAAAGTAAAAGTACAAGATTAGGGAAATAATGAAATTGGATTAGTCAACATTAAATTTGGACTTTAGAACAAGTAATTTCCATGTTTTAGGTGACAAATATGTATATGAATTATGATCCAACACCTCGTGGTGAGGACTTTTGCTAAGCTTCTTCAAATATTGATGAGAATCCTATCTCCTTGTTCCCCGCGAAGCCTCACTGGCTTTTTCCTTTAAGGAATATCTGAGTAAGGAGAAATCTTCTCAAGAGAGATATGAGTGAGGAGAAATCTTCTCAAGGTCACACAATCGATACTCGACGTCGTAGATCGAGCAGAGCGAAAATCACTGGGAAGTGGGGAGAACTTGCTAAAACGTGACTTTAGCTTGGCTGGTTTGCGAGGGCGTTACCCTTGCTTGGTTGGTTCCGTAACCGTTGTGGTCGCGGTACTACAGTCGGCTCCCGAGGGGACTAGGACCGAAGTATGTTGACAGAGGGTTTGCTGACACTGATAGTCGGCTCCTGAGGAGACTGGGACTTGGAGTGTGGTCACCGGTAAAAGAAGGAGAGGGGTTGCTCCGGAGAGACTTGGATAATTGTAGAGATGTATTGATGAATTGTGTGTCTTGTTACTTCGTCGTAGCCTCTATATATAGAAGCCATAGTGGTTGGCCTTAAACAAATCATGATGGGTTAAGCACTTAAGCACTAATGGAATCATGGTGGTTTAAACACTTAAGCACTAATGAAATCATGGTGGTTTAAACACTTAAACACTAATGGAATCATGGTGGTTTAAACACTTAAGTACTAATGGAATCATGATGGTTTAAACACTTAAGCACTAATGGAATCATGATGGTTTAAACACTTAAGCACTAATGGAATCATGATAGGTTTTCCCTATTGGCCACCATGAAATGTAGTTGAATGCTTCCCTACGTGCATGCCATATTCCTTCATTGAATGGAGTATGAATATTTGCATGGGCATGTCTTTTTTTGCAGCTTGCATAATCTTTCATAATTCTGCAGGTAGGCTTTATTTAGCCTTTAAATAATATATTTCGAACTTGTCGACAATATATAGCTTGAGCCACTGATATTGGCCCGGATTTCTTCGAGTCGCCTTTGTCAGGAAAAATGTTAATTTTGGGTTCAAACAAGAATTTTCGTAATTCAACGTGTTTTTTCGTGTGTAATCCATGCACATCGCGTGACGCGAACAACCAATTTATAGTAGGGCTGTCGATGGATCATATTGGGCCAAGGTTTTTGTCGTGTCATAGGAGACAAACCCAAACCCAAACCCAATCTATTTAATAATCGTGTTGAAAATTTAAACTCATACCCAATTTATTTATTAAACGGGTTACATGTTTCCAACCCGCTTAACCCATCTAATAATTAGGCGTATCATGTTGGACAAAATGACTCGTTTAAAAGGGTTAGCATTGTGACGCATTTCACTAAAAAATGCATGAATTGATTAAATTCACTAAAACTCTACAAGACGAATAATATAAATTAGGATTAAATACTTGTTACTCCTCGTACTTTTCCCTGAAAAACAGTTTAGTCCCTCGCCTTTTAAATTAAACTGGATAGTCCTTATTCTTTGCAAATCTCATACAACAGGTCCAAAATAATCCGAAATGACTATTATGCCCCTCATGTCCTATTTTTATTATTATTTTAATTTTTTTCTCTATTTTTTTAATTTTTCTCCCCATTTTTTTTTTATATTTTCTCTCTCCCCTGACCTCTCGCTCCCTCTCTTTTCTTCCCTCTGCAACCACCGGAGAACACCTGCAACCTGATGGCCACCTCCCCATGATTCAACCCCTCCATCCCTAGCTCCAACGCCTTCATGGCCTCGCCGCGCAACTTGTCGTCGGTCTCTCTGACCCAGCCGAGCTCCTCCTCGACGACTTCGATGCCGGAGAGATCGTACTCGTTGTAGAGCGCCAAGATGGATCCGCCACCCCGACAACACCGCCACCCCGAACGCTAAGACCCAGGAAGCTATGTTGGCTTCGGAGCCCAGAAAAGCTCAAGAACATTATCAGTAGAACGCTGATAGGAGGTTTGGGATTTTGGATTTCAGAAGATTGAATGAGGAGCGAGGTTTGGGATTTGCTGATTTCGTATTTGAGATGAACTAGTTGGATGGTTTTCTGGGTTTTCGTCTTTTCGAATTGGGGAAGAAGTGAAGATAGAAGGTTTATGGTTTGCTGGGATTTCAGATGAATGAGATGATTGAATGAGGGTTTGCGGGGATTGGCCGATTTGGTATTTTAGATTAAATGAGGGTTCTCAATTTTTTTGGATTATTGAATGGGGGAAGAACGAAGAAGGGAAGAAGTCGAAGAACTGAAGAAGAACAAGATGGAGAGGCTAGGGTTTCGATTTTGGGTTTGGTGAGGTTGAAGCAGGCGTTCAGGGAGTGGGAGTGGGAGCGGGCGGCGTCGTGGTCGACGATGGGAGGGACGACGAAAAACTGGTGGGGGGAGTTGGTGAGCTTGATTTTGCAGAAGCAGGGAGAGGAGGTTTTGAGTTTTTCAAATTTGGGGATTTGGAGAGAGAGAGAGAGAGATTGCTGGCCACGAGGCTCGGGCCAGGGGAGGGTGATGGTGACGGTGGCGGGTCGATGGTGAGGAGGCCGTAGGTGGAGGAGGTGAGGGAGATAATGTGGGATCAGCCACTGCTAGCGCTGCTGGTGCTGAAGAGAGAGGGAGCGAGAGGTCAGGGGAGAGAGAGAAGGAGGGAGAGAGAAAATATAAAAAAAAAAAGGAGAAAAATTAAAAAAATAGAGAAAAAAATTAAAATAATAATAAAAATAGGAAATGAGGGGCATAATAGTCATTTTGGATTATTTTGGACCTGTTGTGTGAGATTTGCAAAGAATAAGGACTATCCAGTTTAATTTAAAAGGCGAGGGACTAAACTGTTTTTCAGGAAAAAGTACGAGGAGTAACAAGTATTTAATCCTATAAATTATTATATATAATTCATGAATAATTTAATCCAATAACGATGAAGGAAAATATTTCAAGTTGTACAATCCTAGGTTTGTGTATGCGGGTTATATATATATAATACGAGTTCACTTCATGTTGACGAATTGACCCGCGACCGACCCATTGATCCATTTATTAAAAGGGTCATGACTCATGACAAGTTGACCTGTGGCCGACCCGTTTTTTAATTGTACAGGTTTCGAGTCATGTTATCGAATTGTGTCCGAATTGTCAACCCTAATTTACAGGTATAAAACTAATTGGCGAATTGACCCGCGGTCGACCCATTTATTAAAAGGGTCATGACTCATGACGAGTTGACCCATGACCGACCCGTTTTTTAATTGTACAAGTTTCAAGTCGTGTTATCGAATTGTGTCATTGTCAACCCTAATTTACCGATAGAAAACTAATTAGTAGAGATAACTAAATGAGCCATCAGTAACTCCAGCAAGGCAAGTAGGTGATGAGCCCAAAATATAGCGTCATTGGAATTGTGGCACACTATTTATATGCAATAAGAATATAGAATCGAGGTCCTGGCTCATCTAGGCAGGAGCAAATGTGGACGTTGATTGATGTCACACACCACTTCTGTGAGAATACGAGGCATATATGCATGCATGCATTGTGTGAATTACATATACCTTCAACATGGATTACTAACCATGACAAAAAAAATCAATCTCTTTCTACTATTTAAGAGGTCAATATAGATGCAAGATCCACATTCCCTCCATTGTACTACTTTTCTCTATAATTTTTGGTAATCATTGATAGGAGTTCAAATAGGATATTGGAAGAAACTACATTTTTTGTTGTTGAAGTTAATACTAATTTCATTATCTCTAAACTGCAGCGCTAAACATAATTATTGGCAATTAATTCTATAAGAAATTCTTTATCTAGATGATATTTAGGATTATTGCTTATTTATAAAGGTTGAATTGATAGTGTTTACGTAGAGGTATTGGTCCCGTTAAAACATCACGTTCTTCCTCTTCTAATTTCACAACTGTAAATAGATCAATTAATGTGGTGTTGTGAATAAAGTGAAGCAACTTAGCAACATATATATGAAAATTAGAAATGCATCAATTATCAAATCATGTGATCGTGTTATAAATAAAAAGAGAAGGTCAAGTTAGACTTGAAAGAATATAGATTTCTAACAATGCATAATGAGTATGTAACTATGATTTGAATGTCTGCTAAGGCTAAGCAGTTACATGAGAAAGTTTATTATTACAGAGGAATTAGAAGGATAACAAAATCACCAGTGTCAGCAATAATTTATGAATTTATAACAAACATGAAAAATCGTCATACCGTCAATAATTTACAGCAACCCGTGTGTATGCTGTTGAAAATAATACAATAGATGAGAGATGGTGAGTGGCAAACCACAAAAGTTACCATAGAATCATAGAAAAATATATTTCCGATTTGGGCCACAAGTCCCGAGGCATCATATGGATTTGAACCCAATTCAGCTTGTTCGGTCTCGATTGGGCTCAACAGATTTTTAAGGTAACTTTTTTCCCGGTAAACTCCTGTAATAACTTCGGTGAAAAGTCTAGGGTAAATTTCTCAGTTAAGGTCTACCACTATTACTATTCAGTCCCTTGTGTTTTCCTAAAACCCTAGAAAGAACGTTAAGCCCTCCTTCCTCCAGCCTTCGCCTGAAAACTGAAACGACGCCATGGGGTCGAAGAAGAAGAACAGGAAGAACAAGAAGGAAGATAACAACATCATCACCGATCCGCGATTCGCCTCCGTCCACTGGGACCCGCGGTTCAAAAATGCTCCGAAGCACAAGGCCAAGGTCGAGATCGACGACCGCTTCAAGGCCATGTTCACCGACCCCCGCTTCGCTTCGTCCTCGGCTCCGTCGGACAAGCGCGGCAAGCTCAAGAAGAAGGCCGACCCGGGCGAGGCGCTGCGCCACTACTATCAGACCAACGAGGACCAAGAGGGGGTCAAGTACGATAAGGTGAATAGCAAAGAGGATGAGGAAGAAGACGAATTGAGCGACGAAGAGGTTGAGAGTGAGAAAGAAGTAGAGAAGGTGAAATTGGAAGAGGAGGAGAGTGAGAGTGAGGAGGAAGAAGAGAAGGCGAATTTGGAAGAGGAGGAGAGCGAGAGTGAGGAATTGGAGGAGGATGATGTGGCCGGAAGCGAATCAGAGACGACGACGGATACGGGGACGGATGATGATGAAGAAGAAGATGAGGTGGTTTTTGAGGACGGTATGCCGGCAATGCAGGTATTGTTGAAATTATTAAGCTTTGTATTTGTTAAGTTGTGATTAGTGGTGATTTGTTTATGTAATTACTGGATTTATTGTATGAACAGAACGAAAATATACCGGAAATTGAGAAGGAAACTCACAGGCTTGCTGTTGTTAACCTGGATTGGAGGTATGTTAAGGTATGTGCTCTCAATTTTTGAGCTTTGGCATTGATTTGATTACGTTTACTTATGTAAGTGACAACATTGTGGCATTGAAATTTATGCAAATACGAAATGAATTTTCATTATTAAAATGAAAAGAGTATCTACAAGCTTCCACCGTTAAGAGTGATGTACTGGAAACTGAGTGTTGCTGCTCTGTGTGTCGTGTAGGCTGTTGACTTGTTTGTGGTGTTGAGGTCATTTCTTCCGAAAGGTGGAGAAATTAAGTCTGTTGCTGTGTATCCATCAGACTTTGGAATTCAGCGTATGAAAGAGGAAGAAATTCATGGTCCTGTTGGGCTATTTGATAAGAAAGATGAGGAAGGTGATGAAGAAAGTGATGATGACGATGACGATGACGAGCTTATTAATCAGAAAATGCGTGCTTATGAGAAAAGCCGGCTGAGGTGGTTATTCATGCTTGTGTTGGTTTTTGGTTTCTAGCTTATATGTTATTTATCTGTTGCTGATATAGCATCTTCACCAGGTACTACTATGCTGTAGTGGAATGTGACTCAATTGCCACAGCAGATTACCTTTACAGAAATTGTGATGGAGTTGAGTTTGAAAGGTCATCAAATACTCTTGATCTAAGATTCATCCCTGATTCATTGGAAATTAAGCATCCACCCCGTGATATTGCAACGGAGGTATATGTTTCAATCATTCATCGATAAGATTATAGAGTTTGGGCAACTAGTTCTATGTGCTATATTCTCCATATAAGAGAAGTATGTAATGTAGAAACTGATTTTTTTTTTTTTTTTTCCTCTCTAACAAAAAGGATATCAGTGGGATTTTCTTATAAAACATAGTAATCATTGTAAAGTCTTTGGCTTTTGTCAGGTACCTTCAAACTATGTTGGTTTGGACTTCCAAACTAGAGCTCTGCAGCAAAGTAAAATTGATATTTCTTGGGATGAGGATGAACCAGGGCGAAGGACCTTGAAACGAAAATTCACTGCTGATCAGGTCAGTAGAAACTATTTGCTGTTGTCTTGCTTACAATTTCTTTAAGTTCTTGCGGATTTCACATTAGTTACGCTTATCTGAATGGACATTATGTTAAAGTAATCTGAAAAGTTTAGGACTTCCAAATATGATTGAAGGAGCAACTAAATAACTATCAGCTAATATATAATTTTTTGTTAGACATTATGGTTATATCTGAGATTATATTGGTTTACTTGTAGCTTGATGAAATGGAAATGAAGGAGTTTTTGGCTTCTGATGAGAGTGAAAGTGATGAGGTCGAGGATGAGGCTGCAGATGATGCAGAGGATAAGCCTGATAAAAAGAGTAAGAAAAGAGATATGTACCGTGCTTTAATCCAGTCTGGAGATGGGGATGGTTCAGATGAGGATGGTGAAGAGGATGGCCAGGATATGGAGGTCACCTTCAATACTGGCTTGGAGGATTTAAGCAAGCGCATTCTTGAAAAGAAGGATAGGGAATCAGAAACAGTTTGGGATGCCTATCTCAGAAAAAGACGTGAGAAAAAGAAGGCTAAGAGAAATAGGTCTAATGATTCATCAGAGGATGAGAGTAGTGATTCTGATCAAGAAGCAAAAGAAGAGCCAGATGATTTCTTCATTGAAGAACCTTCAGTTAAAAAGAGTAAAAAGGAGTCTCGGAGTAAAAGTAACAAAGAAGAAAAGCAGCGCCAAGATATGGAAAAGGAAGCAGAAGCAAGTAGAAATGAGCTTGAGTTATTACTTGCTGATGACAAGGGAGCAGATAAAGGTGTAAAGGGATACAATTTGAAACGTAAAAAGGCAAAGGGAAAGAAGGGTAAGGAAGTTCCGGAGGAGAACAATATACCAACTGCTGATTTGGAAGATCCACGCTTTGCTGTCATGTTCACCTCACCCCTCTTTGCTCTGGATCCAACAGATCCGCAATTCAAAAGGTATCTCCCTTCGGTTTTACTTGATATTATGACAAGCAATTATTTATCTGTATATACCAGGATCTTGGCGAAGATTTTGAAAGATATACAAGTCAATGGTCTTCTTTGGTTCCAAACATCAAATTATGGCTCCAATAGTTGCTCTAATACTTTTCATTCACAGACAATAAATATTGGTTACAAAGACTTGTGGTTTTGGTTTTGCAGGAGTGCAACATATGCCCGGCAGGCAGCACTGAGACAACAGAAGGGTGACCCAGAGGAAGTGCCAGAAAGGGAAGTAAAAGTACAATCCGAGGGTTTCTCATCAAAGATAGAGAAATCTTCATTAATCAAATCAATTAAGATGAAAGCCAAGCCCTTCGAAAAGAAAGAGGAAATTTTGCAATTCCAAGGTAAAAAGGAAACAAAAGTTGAGCAGGATCCCCGAACCTTGGTACAACCAGTTAAGAAGAAGGCCAAAGTTGGACGAAAATGAAACCTATTGAAACCAAGGGCGTATCTCTTCATTGCCTGAAGCATCATTCGAAGAAATAAAATTCCAAGTTGGAGGATTCAGTAATCAAGCACACCTGCTCAGGTCAAGTCATGATAGTCTATCTTGCAAAACTTAAATTTTTATTCTTCTGGTGGAAGGCAGTTTTGGTTCTTTTTCCTTATTATGCGATACAATAAGATCACATGTAGAGTACTTTGTTCGCAAGTATTTCTGTGTAGCTCCTGTTATTTATGAGATACAGTAAGAAATCATGAAATTTTTTTCAACCATACTTCTCTGTAAGCCTACCGCCCAACAACCAAACCCAGAAGCCACTTGACCCACTGCCGCAAATATAGTTTGCCTAGAAGTGGTGAGATCCGGCCCAAGTTAATTAGAGATGCCCCAACAACCAAACCCCAAGCCCAAAATGTATGTTGAAAATGATACGTATGTTAGAAGAAGAAACCAAGTCATCTACTTCCATTTCTGTGATAGAAGAAAACTGTACAACCCCGCGTTGACAGTTTTGTATACCAAAAATTGGAAGTCAATTTCCTGAATAATTTACCTGGAAGAAATGCCTATGATTATGAATACATATAATACAGGGTCGAGAAAACCTCTGGCACCCAGAAAGAATAATTAAACAATGGCAAAAATTGCAGAAGGAACCATGATGAGTGCACAAGTAAAAGAGTTCAATTTGGGTGAATCACTTGGTGATGGGGCTGATGGTATTTTAGAAGTGGTGTTAACTGTCGCTTCTGGATAGACCGTGGTGTTATAATTCGAACTTGACTAAACAGCATACTAGCGAAGAAGATTGTTGAATTCAAAGTACTGATTTTATTGACGGGGGGATTGCTTAAATAGCAAGTACAACAACAAACATAGCAGAAAATAGCAACGACTAATCCCATGTCTAACAACTCCGAGACTCAAGGGATTCTCCTAGAGAATTAGTCAATACAAACCAACTCCTTGTAGAATAGAACTTCTACAATTATTCGAATGAAAAGAAAACAAAAAACCAACATAAATAAAACTCTTTCAAGTTGGGGATGCGGCCGGACATTTGGATGAGGAGGGAGATTCGGATGGACTGATGGGAACAGTTGAGGTTTCCTCATCATTGTAACCTGAAAGAAGGAAAACATCTCAATAATGACACAGAGAAAATATTTTGCGGAGATGTTTATGTAAAGGATGGAAGTAAGACTTACAATCTGACTCTGTCCAACCCAGTACCATCTTCTCGCGATCAAAGATTATACGGTAACCGGTCATGAAGTTTTCTGCATGAAGATCAGTAAATTATCATTGTAGGCTACAATAGATGAGAACATGAACAAATACATTTGACTGTCTGTGATGATTATAAGGCGGTACAAATCAACCCCGGTACATGTCTGTAAAACCTGGTTATAAGGATTGTCATCAAGCAGTTTCCTAATCAAGGTTTGTTGTTTCTCAGAATTACATATGTTGAGTACGATTTTGGATACAGAAAAGGATCATTCTTGAAATTGTTACCTGCTACTAGAAGTTGATGAGTTTTTCTAGTAGTAGACTAGAATCCAACTCTAAAACTAATTATTGCATGATCTTCATAGAATCATAAACATCATGCAGTTAATCAATCAACAAAGAACTCACAGAGGCCGCAGCAAAGTACAATATCTCGGTAGTATAATTAAGGGAGCATTATTGGTATAAAAAATAAAACATCCAGAATGACAGAAGAGCATGAAAAAAGAATTGTGAGATCAGCAAAGTGTTAGAACTTAGAAAGAGATACTCACGTCCAATGATATTTACATCTTCACTTTTGACAACGCCCAGACAATAGAGCAGTATATTTCCTTCCTGGGGATCAGAATAGTAAAGTTTAGCATGATATGATGCAAAAGCAGGATTTGGAAATGCTAAAAGTAGAGGAAATTAAAATTACCCCATCAGAAAAAACTACAAGTGGATCAATAACATTATAATGCTTTCCGCCTTTCATTGTCAAATTCAACGTTTGATTTGGACTGCACATAAAGTTAAGTAAGTGCCTGGAGGTTTTGAAAGACAAAAATTGCAAACAAAGATTGTCTTCCGATAGAATTACCTGACTGTATAACAATATTCAAAAGGAAGATCAGAATTATCTGTCACCCGCTTATCTTTGATGGCGCTGTTGAACTGAAAAAAGACGATAACATCACTTAGATGATAAACATACACATATGATAAACCAGAAACTCAAGATTGTATTTATGAAACACAGAATTAAACTACTTACACTCTTGGAAATCTGGGTGTAAGCTGGATCATTTAGGTACGTAAATGAGGTACCAGAGTCCCAAATTGCATAGAATTCAAGATCAGCAACACTTTTTCCAACGGCTATTTGAGTAACCGTAATGTTGTAAGTTGGACTGGTACAAGTTCAAGAGCAGAAGGTTTGTAAAATTTTGACATATTAAACTATTAAAGTAAAAAAAAATTTCCAAAGTATGGACACCTGTCATCTGCATATGCACATCTAAGTTAACCACTTACTGGATATCTCTGACATAGAATGGTGTTTCTGGTTGGCCTACACTTCCATTATCACCAAATCTAATTCTCCCACCTCCATCAATTCCAAAACACATGGAAAAAGAATCTGAAGCAAGCCCCTGTTTTGCTAACATGCTAGGAATGGATACACCATCCATACCAAGCCCTAATAAACCATTGGGAGCTGCCCCACTTAAAAATATACCAGTCTGATACCTACCACACCTGCAATAGAGTAGAGCATCAACATCAGAAGTTCCCTAAACCAGTTTAAACTGAAATGTCTAGGAATATATATACTCAGTAGTCAGTAGCAACACTGCATGCTCGATTACAAAAAGTTAGGGAAGAAATGAGAGAATTACTTACCCAAAGGCTATCGGCGCCTCGACACCTTTTAGTTTAGCATCATCAGTAGTCAAGTGCAAAACGTCCTCTACTACGATTCCAGAAGATGAAGTGCTAGGAGAAAGATAGTTAATAAAATAAGGACAATCACTACTTGGTGAAGAGCACAGCTGTTGTTGTTCGCAATATGTGCTGTTGCAAGGAACCTTTTTGCTTGTTGTTGATTTATTAGGGCTGTAGATGTCAAAATCCACCACCTGCATGTAAAGACATAAATACACCATCAGAACTTGTTTCCTACCGATCCCCTCGAAGATCAAATGCACTGAGCCACAAACAATGTTGATCCATCCGGATGGTGTATTTTTCCCAGGCACTCAGAAAATTTTGATGAACAACACAACCACACAACCTGAAGCGTTCCGAGAGAACAAGGTAATTTTGCTACCCTTTAAAGTTTGAGTACATTTATGACGACATTCCTTTATGATCTAGAAGCTCACAACCTGAAGCATGCCAGTAGTTGATTCATTCAACACGGATAAACTACTATGCTACAAGGATAAATCTATAGCTTTTCAAACTTACTCTACGTACTACAATATTTCATAGAATAAGTAATGACATACAATAAAATCTTTATAAATGAATAAGGGCAAATTTCATTTTACGTACCTCTCTGATCTTTACACCCTAAATTATTTGTGCCCCTGCACTTTTAATTTCATCACGTGTGCACCTGTACTTACCAATTTCAATCAATCTTATCTAACCTTGGCTTTTTTGTCAACTATTGTGTGATGTATTTTGAAATTGTAGTCACATATGATATAATTTTGTATGTCACATTAGTGAATCGTCATCATATAAGGGGGCCCATTAGAGCCACATTTTCAATTTACAAAATACAATTGACAAAAAAATAAATTATTGGACATGATTGATTAAATTAGAGAGTACAGGGGTACATGTGACGAAATTAAAAGTGCAAGGCCACAATTGATTTAACATGTAAATGTTAGGGAGGTAAAATGAAATTAGCTCAATAAATAATGATGGGATAACGAAAAATTATTACTTTTTTTATTTTATTTGAAAAGGTCAATCTCTTTAAGCATTTTAGCAAGTAGTACAATAATGATTTGCCCATAGGGCCGTCAGTAGAAGCCATTACATAGAGCACACAACCCTAGCACACTCCTAACGCGAGTATACTATTGAGCATACCCCTAGCACACCACCTTTTTTTATTAAGCGCAAAAATAAGAAACTAAATAACCCCGAAATCAAATAAAACTACCTACAAGGCTACAAGTTTCTTGTCGATCTTCCCTACTCAAAAAGAGAAAAAGATAGATCCATCATTCTTTTGTTTAAAAGAGTAAAGGCCCAAAACTAAAGTAAAAAAAAAAAAAAAAAATTTAGAGATTTGTGAGCACAAAACAACCAAGCCCACCTAAAGCCCAAGATCCACCATGGAAACCAAAAAGCCCAGATATGGGAAACCCTAACAGACCATGCCCAAGAGAACCAGTCAACACAAACCATAAGAAGTTATAAAACCATCAAATATACCTTAGATACATGAATACATCATGATCAATCACTTTGTTTGCAAAACAACCACCATGGCTCATTCTTTAGCGATTTTAATATTGACTATGACTATATCGATCACGAAGATATTAACATATATTGAATATTTTAAAATCTTAGAGGTATCAAGTTTTTCAACTTGAAAAACAATAAAAATAATAAAGTTAGGTTTTTTTTTTTTTTTTTTAGAATAATAGTCAACCATTTTATTAATAATAAACATAAGAAAAATTACAACTTAAAGATGTAGAAACTACATCAAAATATAAAATAATAAGGGAAATACTAAATGCAATAAAGCATCGGAAATAAAACCTAACAAAGGTATGAAGGGATGCAATTAAGCATTTGATGACGCACAGGTATGTAAAACAGTTCCAATAGTATGGCCGACCATACTTCCACGCATATAAATACGTCGAATAGAGGGTAACCTTCTATCAAGGTAATGTGACCGACCTTGCCTACTCCACACAATAATAAAGTTAAGTTATTCAATCTTCTAGTGATATATCAACCTCACTTATGTGAGAAAGAAGGGTAATTAGTAATTACCATATTGATATGTGCCAAAATTAATTCCACAATAAAACAAAAAAGAATGTATTAAATAAAAATTTATAATACATAGTCGACCTATTTTTTTTCTTAAGTTTTTCTCATTTATTTATTTAATGAAAGTTTGATGAAAAAATAAGACAAAAAAATATCAGGGATGTGCATTAAGTAATTGAAGGGGTGTATTTAAAATTTATTTTATTATATTATTAATAAATGAATAAATTTTTTTTTATCGATAAATGAATATTTGTTACTGTAGAGGGAGTCCTATATTATTCGTAGTTGAATTATATAACATAGTCTATTTTTTTTTTTTTTAAGAATCTTTTAAACTCTTTTATTGATCAGTGAAATCATACATAATGACCTACTCTCATGGGGCTAGCAAAAACGCTATTACCTAAACAATTCTACTTTTTTACGGAACAATGAAGCACATAAAAAACTATTTGACATCAATCATGAGTAATCAAAAGGGCACAAGTGAAGTGAACATCTTTAGCAAGATATCTCAAACCTGATAACCCGTTGATTCCTTAATCATTTACTTTTTGGGAAATGAATCAGCGAGATGTCAATCACCCAATACCAACAAAAAGGAAAAAACAAAATGCATATTCAAAAACTGGACCCTAACTCACTAAAGCCTAGCCCAAGGTCCAAACCCTAAGGTTTGAACCCCAGTCCCAATTGAAATTGCTGAGAGCACCTAAGCAATTGGGCACCTCGTCCTCTAGTCTACCGCCTCTAACTTACCTTCCACCAGCAGCGGGGCCGCCACCTCCATCATCACAACCACCGCCACACCTTCCGTCTCTCCAGCCTGGAGCTACACCGCCGCCGTGTACCTCAGAGATCCAGGTAGCTCCAAAAGCTGGCGCCCGATCAACGCAATCTGGGCCACCGTCACGAAAAGACCACTAACCTCTACCAGCAAAGGCCACCACCATGTTATAGTCTTTAGATCTACCTCTCACAACGTTGCTGCCACCAGAACTAATCTAAACATCACCTTCGCACCCTCTCCAGGTCCCGTTGCCATCGCCCAAACCCGGAATAACACCTCCAACGTCACCTCTTGACACCGTCCTGATCTGAATCACATCCCCACCTACCATCACAGCCGACAGGCCAAGAACCAAGAACCTATCTCCAACACCAATCTCGATTGCAGTCGGATTTGGATCACCGCGGACGCCTGCGTGGACACAAAGCCCCGCTACATTGGAGGCCTACCGTCGTCGCGCCGCCGGCCCAAGTCTCGTTCCCAAAAACCAAAGGATCACCATCAGTAAAACCAAAAACAATAGATGCCTCACTACCCAGGCAGGCCAGGAAGAGAAGAAGGAAAAGAAGACATCGGTCCACCATAATCTCCGATAACGAAGAAGAATTTGCAAAGAAAACAAGGGAAAATTCAAGTTTCTCTCAACCCTAGTCGTTGTGGCTAGGTTTTTAACGAATTTACAACAATCTCTAAAATCTCCATAATTATTTCTTAAATTTAAAAAAATTTATTTTTTCTTTCCTCGCTATCCTAAAATACAGTTAGTTACAGGAGATTCAATTTTTCTAAAAATAAAGAAAAATCAAAATATAAGAAAACTGTTGAAGGTGCTCTTAAGCAATATTAATTACCTCTCCATCGGATGTATTAACTCCCTTCACACAACTGATACAATCACAGGGCAACCACAATAAATCACTGCCAGTATCCAAAGCCACAAGATACGAAGTCCTTGGAGTCCCAACAGAAACATTCGCATAATGCAAGCTGAAATTTCAGACCAAGACCGAAACAAAGATTTAATCTTTATAAATTTCTAACACAACAAAGTGCACAGAAAGTCATCAAAAAACTTGGTGAAAGGCTCATACTGTCCAAAAGCGGCAATCCGGTAAGTATCGTTGCCGTAAACGAAAGTAAGCGGCGTCGTTTCGCCGAGGTGGCGGCCTCGGATCAACCGGTCCCGGTGAGTCATGGCAGTGTAATATTCAGGACTCCCCTTTTGCGGGAGCTCATCATAGCCGAGAATTCCGGTGACGGGATCCGAGGACCGGTGGTGGAAAGGAATCCCGAACGTCCCAAACCCGTTACAGCTCCGACAAGCCAAACCCAATACGAAAACCAGTAAAAAAGGCAAGAGAGTAGAGTTGCTACTAGGAGCTCTGGAAGTGCAGGAGGCCATGGCTTCAGAGGAAGTGTCTGGACTCTGGAATAATCCGACTTTGAAACGTGGGTCTTGTTTTATATATATGCATGCATGTGTGAAGGGATTGGCTGATTTGGCTCCGGGGATTCCAGGATTGGGCGGCATTACGCGTATTGAATCCGAAGTCAAGTGACCGTTGATCAGAGACAGTGATATGCATGATTGTTAAGTTTGGTCACTGCATGTTAGACGTACTCGCGGGTGAAGGACTGAAGGGGATCCCGCAGTTTCACGTAGTCTACTGGAGAAAAACAATGCGCCAATAGAAGGGAGACACGGTGAGACTTGGTTAATGGCTTCCATTAATTTCTTGCAGCACATGGATTTGGCGGGAGTCAGACCACTAATAAAGAGTTGGACTGGGTGGACGTTTGTGAGTGATTAATGGATTTGGAAATCAACTTACGTGTTCTTTGCGCCCTCACTACTCAACAGACGACCAAAGGAGTTAAGGAGACCTGAACATTTTTTTGGTTCAAGAAGCGTGAATTACACATATCTGATGAGATGAAGATGTCAGACCAAAAAAAAAAAATAACAACGATTAGATGAAGATGATGACTTATACTAGGGGTGGGCGTCATGACCCGAAAGACCGAGAACCCGACCCGAACTGAGGAAAAAAGCCCGATTCGGTTCGGTTTTAGAATTGAAATTTTTGGTTCGGTCTAAAGCCCGACCCGAATTCATGTAATCGGTTCGGTCTCGGGTTTCATATTTTTAGGGCCCGAAAACCCGAACCGACCCGAATACTGTAGCATATGCCACATGTCAGTCCATGATTGGGTGTTATAATAATAAGTTAAATATTAAAAAAAAATTAAACAACCCTAAAGGAGTAAAGGCTACACTCCTCCAGTCGACTAACTCGACCTCAGCCGCCCTCTCTTTGCTTGTCGATACTCGATAGTATCGAACTATCGATACCATCTCACTATCTCAGTCTAAGCCCCAAATTTATTTCCTATCTCCGAGCCACCTTCTGAACTTAGGATGATTAATCAAAGGCGTTGCTTCAAGGGGCTCTCTGGGACGAATTCTATATCTGGTACTTCTTCCTAATCCTCCGATCTCCACTCCGCTTTCAACATCCGCGAAGCCGAACTCCGAGCCTTCTTCGCTGAATTCTCCAGCTCCGGCGCCGACCCCCTTGGGGTTCTCCGAGCCCTCCACCACCTCGACCAGGTTCGAAGTCGGATCCTCGCCTTTGGGGTTTACCCTGCGCCTTCAAGGTTGTCTATCTCTCTCTCTCTCTCTCAGTCTCTCCTCCGTCACCCTTCAATTTCTTCTTAAATCGAAACAAGAACACGATCCGTGCGCTGTTACAGCTCCCGATTTCGCCGTTGCCGACTTGGCGCAAGTCCGAGCCGCTCTGAGATCCGATAGGCCTTTGCTTCGTCTTCAATAATCCGATCAACTCTTCCGATCAGGTAAGCATATAATGCACAGAAGATGTTTGATTTATTGTCTCTGAGAGTTCTGAACTATTATGACATGTCAGATCTGTAGCTATTTATTGATGTAAGACTGTATAAGTCAATGGGAACCAAAGTAATATCAGAGTTTAGGCTTGGACGAACTGAATTTGTTGAGAGTTGAAGGACAATATTTTACTGTGAATCTGTTGAGAACCAAAGTAATATCAGAGTTTGGGCTATGATAAACTGAATTTGTTAAGGGTTGAAGAACAATATTTTATTTTGATTGAGCTGATGTAGAGTTAAGTAACTTATGTAGAACATTGAGGTGCCTTGTTGAGCCGCGTGGGATTGCAGGATCTGGATTAGCTCTTCGAAATTTTGTTTGTTTCTCTTAGCTTGGCAAAGCTAAAGAATTTGGATTTGTAAACATATTCTGATATACAGATTGATAAACAGCTAGAAGGTTCTGAAATGTATTTGTATCTTATATCAAAATTATTCTGTTACAGACAGATGAAGTGCAGATAAGAAGGTTTTCTCCAGTTCTAGAAAGTGCATTACTAGATGGTAATGGTACCTTGGTAGCCGATGAGTGGCAGGCAGTTCCTGATATTTGGAGAACTTTAGCTGAGAAATATGGGGATCATGTAGCATTAACAGAGCGTTTATGTTTCTGTTGGACAATTTGGATTGTTTTCTGTTGGACAATGTATTCTGGACTCTTGAGTTTGTGTTGTAAACTGTAAACTGTGGCTAAACTTGATTATTGCAAATTGATTACAGTTATGTTAATGAGTTTATTTCACAGCATTATAATTTGATATGCATTCCAGTCTTCCAGGTACCAAAACTGACAAAACGGGCAAAACTGACATTTTGGGCCCGAAAAAGCCCGAAAACCGAACCGGCCCGAATGGGTTTGGGTTTTGTCGGTTTTCAGTTTACAAAAAGCCCGAACCGGCCCGAATCGAAAGTTTCGGGTTCGGTCTCGGTCTCACTGATTTTCAGGCCCGGCCCGACCCGAGCCCAGCCCTAACTTATACGGTTATATCTATGACTGGCAAGCCCAATCAAGTCTTCATATCCAACCCACAAGAATCTGGTGGCCCATTGAATTTTGTACCACAACCCTAGCCTTTCAAGAAGTCGAATAAGGGAAGTCTACAAAAATCAGGGGCCCCAGGCGTGGAGGCAACGACCTGCTAGGCCTAATAGCCAAGGTTGACCCTAAACCCACAACATAGTTTCATTATTGAAATTAAAATAGATCATTTTTTGAAGGGCTAAATACTGTTTAGTACCCTGTGGTTTGAGTCCAATATCGATTTAGTCCCTCGACTTTCAATTCCATCAAAAACACCCATGCATTATCAAATCTCATCTAATAGGTCATTTCGTCAATAATCCGTCAATTGAAACCGTTAACTCGCTGACGAGGCATCCCATGTCAGATCACGTGGGCCCCACCTATCAGGCAAAATTCCAGAATTGCCCCCGTCTCTCTCCCAGCTCCAGAAGAAATGAAAGAGAGTTGAAATCTTTCTGAACATTTATATACAAAGAATCCAAATTGCCAAGCTCCCCATTAACTCTTACATTTCTAAAATTTGAAAGAAATGATCACAACAACAAATTTGGGAACTCAAATAAAATCAAACCAACAATCAGATTCAAACAGAGCCCATTCCATTTTCTTCTCTTCTTCTGTCTTCAATTTGCCAGCAACCAAAGCTAACAAGAAAATCATTAAAAAAAACCCAATAAAAACCAAATTGAACAAAAACCCAGATCACATAAATCCCAGAAAAATTCATCAACGGCGAGGTCTTGCCGGAGAACGAGGTCTGGCGGACACTCAATCTTCTCGATTTTGTTCGTGGTGCTGAAGCCTTTATTGCTTTGAAATAGCAGAGTCAATCAAACCAAGTATTGAACCCAGAACACAACACTCAAAACAGAAACCCAAAACCATGAAGGACATGGAGAAAAGCTTGGATCCTCAGGTATGGCACGCCTGCGCCGGCGGCATGGTCCAAATGCCTCCGATGAACTCCAAAGTCTTCTACTTTCCTCAAGGCCACATCGAGCATGCCCAAACCCACGCCGATTTCCTCTCCTCCTCCGTCAGAATCCCACCTCTCATTCTCTGCCACGTCGCCGGAATCAGATACATAGCCGACCCCGAAACCGACGAGGTCTTCACCAGAATCCGGCTGGTCCCTTCATAAAGCAATGAGCTTTTTGCTCAGGACCGCATCGGCTGTCAAATCATCAACACCACGAACAAAATCGGATCAACACCAAATATGTTGGGCGAAATTGAAAAATGAAAGTGAAAAGTAAAATGCAAAAGAAGAGAGAGAAAGAGAGAGAGAGAGAGTTAAACCAGATTCTGATGAAGTCGATCTGGTTGAGATTCTTGCAGTTCATCTTGGCATGCATGGCGACGGCCATCCTTGAATACAAAAAACAGAGAATGAGTTAACTCAGAACAGAGAATCTATGAAGAAATAATTGAAACAAAGAGAGCATTGCATTTTCGAAGAGTTTCGAGCCCAATTATGCTGAAACAGAGATAAGAGGAAGATATGAGCTCCAAGCCGAGTTCTTCTGGAGCTGGGAGAGAGGCAGGGGCAATTCTAGAATTTTTCCTGATAGGTGGGGCCCACGTGATCTGACATGGCATGCCTTGTCAGCGAGTTAACGATTCCAATTGACGGATTATTGACGGAAGGTCCTATTAGATGAGATTTGATAATGCAGGGGGTTTTTGATGAAATTGAAAGTCGAGGGACTGAATCGATGTTGCGCTCAAACCACAGGGTACTAAATAGTATTTAGCCCTCTTTTGAATTATCATCCTAGGGAGCTTCTATTCATACCTCTAAAATTAGTATTTGTATCTCTCTTTTTCCAAATTATAGTTGACTTTGTCAACTCATGCCAAATTACCAATAAGGACATACAAGAGGGAAAAAAAATAAAACTGAAATTAGGAGAGAATTGAGTCGTGCTTTCATTGATAATAGGGGCCTCTTTATATAGAGGATTACAAGCATAGAGATAGAGTTGTACATGGAAACATAATAGTACATTGATTGGATATCTCCTAAGATTCTCCGAGAATATCTCTAATATAAACCATATTTCAACTAGAGCAAGTAATCTTGAGTTTGGGCCAGACACATATTCTGAATTTACTTGAACACTCCCCCTTGTGTCGCCCAAACGTGGTGCTTCTCTCGTTGCCTCATTAAAAACCTTGCCGAGTAACAAAAACCCTGTGGGACAAAAATAACCTCGGTCGAAGGGGAAAAAGAGCACAACACACCCTTCACGTTTCGAGACCATACATGTAGACATCTCCCCCTGATGTCTGCATCTCCCCCTGATGACAACGATCATGGGAGTTCGGATAACTTCCGCAAACAATGCTACCAACATGTTTCTCGAAAATGGAATTTAGGCAATAACTTAGAGAGCAAGTCTACCACACTGTCCTCAGATTGAACATAGTTCACTTTGATCTTGAGGAGAGTTTGTTGTTGCTGATTATGCTTGGTGTTGTTGCTTTTGATGTAGCATTTGCTTCTTTTGTTCAAAGCAAGCAGCATTATCTTAAATGCTCGTAGGCTTATCTGTGGTAGGCTTCAAACCACAATTGTTCGAACATACGTAATTATGGATCCAATCCATATACATTCACGAACCACTTCATGAAGAGCAATGATCTTTGCATTGTTCGAAGATATAGCGACTAGAGTCTGTTCTATAGACCTCCAAGATATCATGGTCTTTACCCATGGTGAACACTTAACCAGTTTGGGAATGACCTTTGTTTTGGGATGGGGATAGTGGACGCAGGCTAGTGTTGGCGGCGTTCCCGGTGTGTGATGGGTCCGAATCCATCATCTCTTTGTAGGGATAGAACAAGCTCATATCAATCGTACATCTCAAGTACCAAAAGATATCTTTTACACCAATCCAATGGCGTTGCGTTGGCGCAGAGCTATATCAAGCTAACAAGTTTATGGCAAATGAGATGTCTGGTCTTGTGCATTGAGCTAAGTACAATAATGCGCCTATTGTACTCAAGTAAGGCACTTCTGCCTCTAGCACATCTTCATTATCATCATTCGGACGAAGAGGATCATTTTGAGGATCAAGACTACGGACGATCATGGGGGTGCTTGGAGGCTTGACCTTGTCAAAATGCCTAAGCATCTATCAACACGGTGCTCAAGTTCCAAACCGAGGCATAACCGTGTTCTCCCAAAATCCTTCATCTCAAACTCGGATTTCAAGTGTTCAGCGGTTTCCCTCAACTCTTTAAGGGCTTCTAATGAAGATCATGTCCAACATGAACCGCGATAGAATCCGAAACTTGTTATGGAAACACGCGGGCATATCCCTTCCCAATCAAGTAGTCACTTTAGTGAGCGTTTCAACCTTATTGTAAACGCGCTCCGTGGTCTAGAGCCACTTGACTTAGGCAAATGAAGTTCACCATGAACCTTCATGTATATTCCGTATCTAGATCCCCATAGAGATACGTAGTGACCACATTTGTAAGCTGCATAATCAGTTATTCGGAAACTGCCAAATTGACAGGGTAGTGGAGTGCAATGACATCCATTACGAGAGAATATGTCTCATCGTAGTCGATTCCAAGGCGTTTTGTGAGAAGCCTTGCTCCATAAGGCGAGATTGTCATTTATTTTTCTCATCACGCTTTCTAACGAAGACCCATTAGTCAATAGGTTTTATGTTAGGAGGTGTTGGCATCACTAGCTCGAGAACCTTCCTCTTCGTTAGAGAATTCATCTTAACCTGGATCGCATCTTTCCATTTAGGCCAAATTTCACTACGTTGGTATTCATTCATCAACGGAGCGTGGTTCGATATCATCTGACTCAACAAACTCATGCGCAACTACATCATCAATTATGATGGAGTTTCTATCACACGTTTCATGTACACTAGTGTAAGTTTCATAGAGCTCTATATTCTCAGGAATAGGTTCTAACGTTGAGGCGTCCCCCAACGATAACCATAAACTGGAAGATTCTCATGAGACGGATTTTGAGTCTTGATGATTAAAGGATTGGGTTGTGCCAAAGCATCCTTCGAACCCACGGGCCTCCCACGCATCCTAGCTGGGGCCATGGCCTGTAACGCCAGAGTGCCACTCTCTTTGGCGTTGGCGCCATGCCTATCTCCGTGTAAGGTGGCGCTACGTCCTCTCGTAGGGACGTCCATCCTTGCAGGCATGTTTGCAGCATATTTGTGTGATCTCGTCACTTTAATGGGGATCAAGATGAGACATAGTGGGGACAAACCACGACAATTCCTGTCGTTCATGCTTAACATTTGTGTTCTTATCTCCTCCTAACGACGAGAAGATTGTCTCATTAAAGTGACACCCGCAAATCTAGCGGTAAGGAGATCGCCTACCAAGGGCATGGAAGTGGCGGACGATTGTTGGAGTCTCAAATCTAACGTAGTTGCCCATTCATCAGTTCCCCCCCCCCCCGATTTTTTGGGTTTGCTGTCGTTGCATGGTTTTTGGGAAACCCAAAAAATCACAACTCTCTCTGTTGGAGTATTGGTACTATAGAGTCCGAACTCCTAACATTGATGACTGGGTACTTGAGTGATGCAACTGCTGCTGTGGATGCCTTATCAGTTTGGTATGTGATTAATTTCTAAGTGCAAGTCAATCTGAAACTTCTGCAGTCTTTCCTCTACCGCATTTGGTAATTGGGTTTAATTCTTGCAGCATGACTATTAATGGTTGGGAACTCGATCATGATTCCTTTAGCCTTCTTTACTGGGACAGGGTAAAGTTTCTTTTATCTCTACCTCTTTTGGCTCATTCTCAATTTCTCATTTATAAAAAAGTGGACAATTTGGCTGCAAGTAATACATTTTAAAATGGGGATCCCTATATAGACCTCAGACAAATCTCAGTAGCGAAATGAAGCTTCTACTACGTCATACATGCAAATAGAACTTTGCCAAAAGTACTAATTTACACATTAAAGGGTTGTCTGGTGTCTATGCATTTTAATTAGTACTCGGAAATTGGAAGTATAGAATATCTCTTGCAATTGATTGTGTTACATTCTTTCTGGAATTTTAACATAGTTCGCTTAATACTGTTCAGCGTGGATTGATCGATGTTGAGATTTGGCATTTAAAAATCAGTGAAAGGCTCTGACATCAATTAGTATGGATTCAAGTATACTAGAAATTTCTCTCGGGCAAGTTCTTCTTATGTTTCTGTTTCAATTCGGGAGAAAGAAGTGTTGCTATATACTGCGTAATGTCATTCCGTGACACACAGTTTCAGAAACAGAGTCTATGAATTAATTTAAAGAATTGCATATACGGTGTTGAGCTGTACTACTTTTCAGTTGAATGCAAAACAAACACAATTCTGCTCCTATCAAATTAAGACATACTACTCATTTCTTCATGCTATTCATATATATGCATGATATTAGCTCAATACTTGGGTAAAGATCATATGCTTCCTATTGTCTCTAGATCTTTTGAAGCTGCTGGTGCTTTTGAGGACTTTGTAGAGAGTAATTATGGGGAAGTTGATTGTATCCATCCACTCTGTGAACCAGCTCTACTTTACAGTCCTACACATGGTTGATCCCTTATTCTATGTCTGGAAGATATCAAGTAACATAAAACACTTCCTAATTACAATTGTTCTAGGGGACTGAAAAATGCTCTATAATAAAAGACTAATTTTTAGATTTTTATTCCAAGCCTTACACTGGTGATATCAAGTCCAGTGACCGTAAAAAAAAATTGGCCTAAACAATATTGACAATATACAAACATCTTCTCCACCTCAAGCAACACTTCTTTTTCATTTCATTCATAATAATGAACCCCGCAGCAATGCGCGCGCAATCTTGCTAGTGAAACCATATACTTTCATTTCTGTAATAGAAGAAAAAACAAAAAAAACATACAGTCGTTGGTCTATAGCTAATAGCATATGTACAACCCGGCGTTGACATCAGTTTTGTATACCAAAAATTTGAAGTCAATTTCCAGTTTTCTGTGTATTTTACCCGGAACAAATGCCTATGATTATGAATACATACGATACAGGGTCCATAAAACCTCGGCACCCATAAAGAATAATTAAACAGTGGCAAAAATTGCAGAAAGAACCATGAGGAGTGCACAAGTAAAAGAGTTCAATTTCGGTGAATCACTTGGTGATGAGGCTGATGGTATCTTAGAAGTGGTGTTAACTGTCGCTTCTGGATAGACCGTGGGGGATGCGGCTGGAGATTTGGATGGACTGATAGGAAGAGTTGAGGTTTCCTCATCATGGTAACCTGATAGAAGGAAAACATCCCAATAATGAGTAATGATACCAGAAAAAATATTTTAAGGAATGGAAGTAAGACTTACAATCAGACTCTGTCCAACCCATAACCATCTTCTTGCGATCAAAAATTATACGGTAACCAGTCATGAAGTTTTCTGCATGAAGATCAGTAAATCCACATTGTACACTACAATTGTTGAAAACATGAACAAATATATTTGACTGTCTGTGATGATTATAAGGCGGTACAAATCAACCCCGGTACATATCTGTGAAACCTGGTTATAAGGGTGTTGGATTGTCATCAAGCAGTTTCTTAATCAAGGTTATTGTTTCTCAGAATTACATATGTTCATCAGTACCATCTGGGATACAGAAAAGGATCATTCTTGAACTTGTCCCCTTCTACTAGAAGTTAATTAGGTTTCCTATAATCGAATTCAAATAATTATCACATGATGTTCATAAAACCAGAAACATCATGTAGTTAATCAATCAAAAAAGAATTCGCAGAGGCTGCAGCAAACTATAATATCTCGGTAGTATAATTAAAGGAGCATTAATGGTATAGAAAGTAATCATTCCAGAATGACAGCAGAGCATGAAAAATGAATTGTGAGATCAGCGGTGTGTAGAGAGAGATACTCACGCCCAATTATATTTACATCTTCACTTTTGACAACACCTAGACAATAGAACAGTATATTTCCTTCCTGGGGATCAGAATAGTAAAGTTTAGCATGATATGATGCATAAGCAGGATTTGGAAATGCTAAAAGTAGAGAAAATTACCCCATCAAGAAGAACTACATGTGGATGAATAGCATTATATTGCTTTCCGCCTTTCATTGTCAAATTCAACGTTTGATTTGGTCTGCACATAAAGTTAAGTTAGTGCCTGGAGTTTTTGAAAGATAAAAATTGCAAACAAAGATTGTCTTCCTATAGAATCACCTGACTGTATAACAATATTCAAAAGGGAGATCAGAATCTGTAAACCGCTTATCTTTAATGGCACTGTTGAACTGAAAAAAACAATAACATTACTTAGATGATCAGCATACTCATATGATAAACCAGAAACTCAAGATTATATTTATGAAACACAGAATTAAACTACTTACACTCTTAGAAATCTGGGTGTAAGCTGGATCATTTAGGTACGTAAATGAGGTACCAGAGTCCCAAATTGCATAGAATTCAAGATCAACAACACTTTTTCCAACGGCTATTTGAGTAACCGTAATGTTGTAAGTTGGACTGGTACAAGTTCAAGAGCAGAAGGTTAGTAAAACTTTGATGATATTAAAGACAAAAAAAGTTTAATTCCAAAGTACGTACACTTGTCATCTGCATATGCACATTTAAGTTAAACTCTTACTATATATCTCTGACATAGAATGGTGTTTCTGGTTGGTCTACACTTCCATTATCACCAAATCTGATCCTACCAGTTCCGTTAATTCCAAAACACATGGAAAAAGAATTTGAAGCAAGCCCCTGTTTTGCTAACATGCTAGGAATGGATACATCATCCATACCAAGCCCTAATAGACCATTGGGAGCTGCCCCACTTAAAAATACACCAGTCTGAATCCTACCACACCTGCAACAGAGTAGAGCATCAACATCAAAAGTGCCCTAAACCAGTTAAAACCGAAATGTCTAGGAATATATATATACTCAGTAGCAACACTGCATGCTCGATTACAGAAAGTTAGGAAATGAGAGAATTACTTACCCAAAAGCTATTGGTGCCTCTACACCTTTTAGTTTAGCATCATCAGTAATCAAGTGCAAAACGTCCTCTACTACGATTCCGGAAGATGAAGTGTTATCAGAAAGATAGGTAATATTGTAACGACAATCACGACTTGGTGAAGAGCACTGCTGCTGTTTTTCACAATATGTGCTGTTGCAAGGAACCTTTTTGCTTGTTGTTGATTTATTCGGGCTGTAAATGTTAAAATCCAACTGTAGATGATTGTCAAAGACATAAATACCATCAAAACTTGTTTCCTACTGATCCCCTCAAAGATCAAATGCACTGATTCACCAACCATGTTAATCCATCCTGATGGTGTATTTTTCTCCGGCTCTCAGAAAATTTTGATGAACAACACATGTGATTCATTCAACACGGATAAACTACTACGCTACTTGGATAGATCTTTTGCTTTTAATTTCAAACTTACTCTACTACAAAATTTCAGAAAATAGGTTATGACAGATTTCTTTTCCAAGTCAGATCATACCATTTGTGTGTGAACAAAAGCAAACACAACCCATAAAAGGTAATAAATTCCAGTTTGAGTTAAGCAATATTACCTCTCCATCTGATGTATTAAACCCTTTCACACAACTGATACAATCACACGGCAACCACAATAAATCACTGCCAGTATCCAAAGCCACAAGATACCAAGTACTTGGAGTCCCAACAGAAACATTCGCATAATGCAAGCTGAAATTTCAGTCCAAAACCGAAACAAGAGATTGATCTTTATAAATTTCGAACACAACAAAGTGCACATAGAGTCATCAAAAAAGTTGGTGAAAGGCTCATACAATCCAAAAGCGGGAATCCGGTAAGTCTCGTTGCTGTAGGCGAAAGTTAGCGGCGTCTTCGTTTGGCCGAGGTGGCGGCCCCGGATCAACCGGTCACGGTGGGTTATAGCAGCGTAATATTCAGGACTCCCCTTTTGTGGGAGCTCATCGTAGCCGAGAATTCCGGTGACGGGATCCGAGAACCGGTGGTGGAAATCAAACCCGAAAGTCCCAAACCCGTTACAGCTCCGACAAGACAAACCCAATACGAAAACCACTAACAGAGGCAAGAGAGTAGAGTTGCTACTAGAAGCTCTGCCAGTCCAGGCGGCCATGGCTTCAGAGAAAGTGTCTGGAATGGATTGGAAGCATGACTTTGAAACTTAGCTCTTGTTGTATGTACATGTGTGAAGGGATTGACTCCAGGGATTTCAGGATAGGGCGGCACTACAGAGATATATGGTTGCGATTTGTGAACGTCTACCCGCGTGAAGTGGGTCCTGCAGTTTCATGCATAGTTTTTTTTTTTGGTCAAATACTGGTCAGTAGTTTCAAATATTGGAAAAGCTTTGTTCTGCAAAAAAAAAAAAAAAGGAAAAAATATTGGAAATGTTTAAGTTTACCCGCTGGGTTATTGTGTCAGGGTTACCAGGTCACTGGGTCATACCATTGTGGCTGAAAAATATAGCCCATCTAATAACAAGTTTATATCTTTAGTTGATTTCATTAGTGTTCTACACCTGGCTAGTACTTTTATCTTAATACTATTATATATTAGATAAATAAAATAAAACAGATATTTATCTCAAAATTCTTAAGTCAAGATACAGAAAAGCAGTCATTCTTTTGAGCAACAAAGAAGATGAATGATACAAAATAAATTCGTAGTACCATATTAACATGACTAACCGCATACAATTGAGATGAGATGGCCCAACACTTGACCCACTACAGTTTGTCTTGAAGTGGTGAGGTCTGACCTAAGTAAATTAGAGATGGGCCCAAAAACAAAACCCAAAGTTTGGCCCTAATTTCATAGGCACATTTATCTTAGGGATAGCTTTGGGGAGAAACTTAAGGAGTTTATGGGGAATTACACCAATGACACCTGTTTGAGCCCAAAAAGTATTCTTGGCAAAGCCCAGGAAGAATGAGCACCATAAGCCGATTCAAGCGGCCCAACCCGAAGGTCCAACTTCCAGTCCCATGAAAAGCCATTCGGATAATCCCGCGAAGAGCCCATGAGCAGGATATCACGTTGAGGTAATCATGATATTCCTTAGCCACATGAAGACCAGAGAGTTTGGTAGGCTCGGCGCGCGGCGAAATAAAGGAACCAAGCACGTGAAGGGATCTAGACACTTTCGCAGAAGAACAGGAATATAGCATCATGACTATACTAGTGCGCCAGTAATGGGACGCGCTCGCGGGGATAGGTTTAAATATCATATCCCAAATGGCCCGCATCCAATAGGAAGTCAGCTTTACTCCTATTAGGCTATTATAAGTATATCCAGGATCAATTAACAATTAACAGTGGAATCTGTCAGCTTTACTACAGGTCAGACGCGTACGGTCCAGAATAGAGTATTCTACACTTGTCTGAGGACCAATAACTCACAGAGTAGCCTATATATGGAGGCTACGACGAAGAACACAAGGAGCCAATTCATCAACTAATCTCTACGATTATCCAAGCCTCTTCGGAGCAAACAACCCTTTTTCTCCTCTTACAGGTGATCACACTCCAGTCCCAGACTCCTCGGGAGCCGACTGTAGTACCGCGACCACAACGGTTACGGAACCAGCCAAGCAAGGGTAACGCCCTCACAAACCAGCCACGCTAGAGTCACGCTTTCGCACGTTCTCCCTACTTCCCGGTGATTTCGCTCTGCTCAGTCTACAATATTGAGTATCGATTGTGTGACAAGAAGAAACTACTGCAAAGTCCTCACCACGAGGCACAAAAGATCCCGCGACGATGTTGGTGCTCTCCTCGTCTGCAATTGCTTGAAGAAGTCAGGTCAAGGGACACCCCCGACGACCGCACCCGACGGTGCTGGCACGCCCGCAAAAGAAAAGAGATTGTCGACCAGACATGACGAAACTGGAGCCGAACAACTCCCTTAAGTGATATTTGTTTCTTGGGATTGTCATATGTACATACATGTACATTTGCAAGCATAATTACCTATAATGGGCTACGCTCATTGTACCGCCAGAAGTACTAATTCCCGCCAAGGGAATAACATGCAGATACACAGCCAGGCGGGCAACAGCCTGAGCCTCGGATCACCCCCAGATCGCCGCCGACGCGCCGCCACACGCCACGCCAAGATAACATCAGAAGCTCCCCGAGCTGGGGACTGAAGCACATCAATCCCACATCGAAAACGAAGAGAAGATCAACCTCCTCCTCACCTATAAAAGGTTCTCTCCTCTCTTCTCATTAATTACGCATTTAATATTTACCTACTGTTACTTTGTCAACATAAATACATTGACTAACTTAGGCATCGGAGAGTCGAAGACCGCCCAGCGCGGTCTCCCTCTGACGCCCTCTGTATTTTACTTGACAGGTAGCGGAAGCTTTGAGAACGTCACAAGTATTGATCCGCCCACCGGATCAGCGTTAACAAAGGTTCAGCTACCGCTGAACTTTTAGACATTAACATCATACCCCGCCTTAATTTCTATAATTGTCCTGGACTCCTCAAGCTGGGCTTTTTACTATGTCCTGACTTATGTTTGGTGCTGGAATGACTAATAACTACTGACACAAATACCCGGACTCCATCAACACCACAGACCTGCAACACCATTAACATCATCAACAATTTCTCTCAAACTTCTCAGATCAAAGCCATACCCAATTTCTCTACATGTCAAGCCAAGGTGCCCACAGTTCTTCTTAGACAAATTCTACTTCCAGAATCGAAATCCTTCACTCAAATCCAAAATTATGCAATTCCAATCAATACCCATCTAAGTAAACAACAAAACATCCAATAACCAATTCCCAAAATACGATCTTTCATTGATTCATTACATTTGCAGTTTGGTTTCTTCTCAGCTTTCAACTTGCAAAAATTTTCAAGGAAGTTCGTCGGACATGGTTGGAGGAGGTGAAATAAAAGCTTTCAAGGGAGTTCATCGGGCATGGTTTGAGGAGGTGAAAATGATAAGAGAGTGCGTCGATCACTGAAGCAAAGAGTAGAGAGAATGAGGGCTTCAGGCTTCCACGATCCCCTGGTGTTTGGGGTGTCTATGGAAGAAGGTGTTAGAGAGAATTTGGGACTCTAAAGTCTCATTTAAAACAGTCTTGCTTGTTGCCAAACATGAGATTAGTGTAACACAAGCTGATAAGGATGTCCAATCCCATCAAATCCCACGTAAAAAACACCCCCTTATGGGATAAAATCTATTCTCTTTGGGTTTTTGGACTACTTGTTGGGATTGATTTTCAATTTTATTTGGGTGGTTGTACATTGGTTGTAGGTTCTCATGTGTTGAGGCTAGCCCATCATCACCTCAATAATTTCCTTCAAGCTCAAACGTTGTTCAGCAAAAGCCTGAACAGAATACTTTTGAATTAGTCTTTTGCCAGCTACGACTTAGGGAGGTAGTATTCTTTTTGTTTAAGTATTGTATTCTGAAACCATTTGGGATCTATGGATGAAATGAATATGTTTTGAGTTATCTGCAATTTTTCTTTTCTTTCTGCATTTTACTTTTCTTTCTGCTTTGAGTCCCATCATCTGGTATCCAAAGCCATGACCCTGTGCATCCTGCAAGACACCATTCCTTCTATTCCTTTTTCCTCTGCCCTCGTCAACCCACCACCACCATCTTCATTAGATCAGCCTTCTTCTTCCAAGTATGCACACTACCTAAATGCTCAGTTTCCAAAACACAATCGAATTCCTTTATATCCAAAACAAAGAACTTCATACTTCCATCAAAAACTTTCAAAACCATGTATCAACACAGTTTGCAGCCCTCCAAAGCACAGTTCTTGCTTCGCTGGTCCAATGACAACAACAAACAGCTAGTGCTGCTTCTGGCTCTCCCCATATCACTTTTGGCTCTCTGAATTCATCACCCCCATCACCACCACTCCATGGTCCAGCTTGGGTCTGTCTACTCTTCTCCTACCACCAATAAACACTTTACCATCACCATCTCAAGCAACTCCACCACAAATTCACTCCTCCTTTCCACACCCACAAACTATTATGCCCACCCATTCTTCTACTCTCCACACCCATGAATAACACCTTCTGGCCACAATCACACCACTTTGCTAGCAAGCTCCGCCATCTACTCTACCATAACTTTAGTCCACACATCGGTTCTCTCTAAGCCGCATAATTTCACATCCCAACCTTTTCCGCAATATAGATTTCCCACACCTAACTACCAACACATTGATTATTGTACCTTTAAACCTCCAAAGATTGACTTACCTCGTTTCAATGGCGATGATGTCGTCGACTAGTTAGCTATGGCAGAGCAATACTTATGGGCTAACTATATCCCATTACATGAACGCATAGCCACAATTTCTTCACACTTCGCTCCCGATGCCTCAGTGTTGATGAACACGTTCGAGCAGCGTTACCCATTCACAATTTGGGATCAGTTCATAGTCGTCTTCCTTGAGCAGTTTGGTTTCGGTAGCAGTCTCAATTTTAAGGCTCAATTAGCCCATCTACAACAGGTCACATCAATGGACGATTTCATAATAGAGTTAAAAAAATTGTTATGTCGAGCTCCAGAGTGGTCAAATGAACAACTCTTACTGAGTTTCTTGGATGGCTTAAAGCCGGAGATCCATTATGACGTAATGGCTATGGAGCCGCGCTCCTTATCACATGCCCACCACCTTATACGGCGATATGAGGCAAAGGTCAAAGATATTTTGGCTACTGTAAACCGGCATAGGTGTTAACAAAAGACTCACCAGAATTTTATGATACTGCAGCGGCCTTAGTTCAACCGCAAATTGAGTCGGAAGACATTATCCCCCCCTCCAAGCAATCACCAACTAAACTATTGGGGAGGTGATGCGTATAGAAGGATCCATCCTCGAAACTCCAATACGAGTTATCATTGATTGTGGCTTAGCATCCAATTTCCTGAATCCTATAGTTGTCAACTAGGTCTCTCAATTTATTAGGATTCTAGGCTTCAGTTTATATCTACTTCAGGCCATGATCTCCAACAACTGGAAAAGTGCACGACGTGAAAGTCAAAATTTAGTCGTACCAGTTTACCAGAGATTTCTTATTGCTTCTAGTAGCTAGTTGTGACCTGGTGTTAGAGGCGAAACGGTTGGATGGTTTGGGTTTCATCGGCTGACACTTAGTCGAAAAGTCATTATCTTTATCACTAATGGCAATCTGCATACATTGAGAGGGAAAACTCAGACACCATACTTAAGTAATCAAGACTTATTGGCTCTCCTCCCAGCTGATCATTTGGACTCGGTTACACATTTGATAGAGCATCCCACAGTAAGACCCAATCAACCATTATCTCCCTGTGTCAACTGTCTAGACACTTTTGGACCGCTTTCAAGACTTGTTTCAACCTCCAGTGGGCCTCCCACCTGCTAGAAACACGTATCACTTAATTACACTCATCCCTAATGCATGCCCAATCAACGTTAGACATTATCGGTACGCCCATTCACAAAAAACCTAAGTTATTGATATGCTTACTAATGGGTTAAATAGATCAAGTTCCAACGCATACTCTTCCCCGGTTCTATTAGTCAAAAAGAAAGAAAGCTCTTGGAGATTTTGCATTGACTATCGCAACCTCAATATAGTTACCGTTAAGGATCGGTTCCTTATTCCCGTCGCGGACGAGTTCTAGATGAGTTATATGGGGCAAAAAAAAAATTCAAAACTCGACCTCCAATCGAGCTATCACCAAGTCCGAATGAAAGAGGAAGACATTCACAAAATGGCCTTTAGAACACATGAGGGGTTATTACGAATTCGTAGTGGTGTCATTTGGCCTCACAAACGCACCTTCAACATTCCAATCATTGATGAATCAAATGTTCAAGTCTATGCTCCGTAAGTTCGTACATGTGTTTTTTTATGACATTTTAATTTATAGTAAGGACTTACAATCACGTCACATATCTTGAGGTGGTTTTTGAGTTGCTTAAGGCTAACAACTTAAAAGTGAAGTTGTCAAAGTGTTCTTCAACAGGGGTATTAGTGGATCCGCAATAGGGGTATTAGTGGATCCTTCAAAAGTCCAAGCAGTGCAAGAATGGCCCAAAAACAATGGTCATTCAATGTCCAAGCAGTACAAGCCAGGAAAAGTCAATATAGTTCCAGATGTTTTATCCAAACGCCATGAAACAATGGTCATTCAATTTTCGATAGCATTCAAGTAATTTATCGAGCCTGTCTAGCAGATCTTGAGGCTCAAACCATCCACACTGCAATATCGATCAAATGGCACTCCAACTAAGAAAGGTTTTGCATTGGTCAACAGTAGATTAATGTACAAAGATAGGATCTTTGCACCTGCTACCATAAATTGGAGAGCCAAGATTCTTCATGAATTCCATTCTTCATTCCAGGCAGGTCACTCAAAATCCTTTGCACTTTAATCAGGCTATTCCGCAATTATGCTTGGCCAGGAACTCGCCGTGATGTCAAGACCTTTGTGGTAGCATATGATCAGTGTCAAAGACACAACTACGAGTCTATCCATTCTCCAGGCTTATTGCAACCCTTGCTAATTCCAGAATATGTATATGTATTGCAATGGATTTTGTTGATGGTTTACCCGTTTCTGCTGGATGCAATGCTATTATGGTGTGGGTGTGAACCTATTGTCCAAATATGCTCACTTTATAGTCATCACTCGTCCTTACACTGCTTCTCATATTGCTGACATTTTTATGAAAGAGATTTTTCGCCTCCATGGTATGCCTCGTTCTATTGTCAGTGACAGAGATCCCATATTCATAAGTCACTCTGGACAACCTTCTTCAAATTACAGGGTACCCAGCTATGCAAAAGCTCAGCATATCATCCTGAGTCTGATGGCCAATCAAAGGTAGTGAACCGTTCGTTGGAACATTAGGGCAACTCCAACCATGGGATTCATTTGGGGGTGCTATTCTCATTTTAGCACCCCCTTGTTGCACTATTCATATAGGACTGAATTCTCATCTCCAACCATGGGGGGTGCTATTTTCACTATTCTTGATTAAAATATAATATGAGTATAATTTTGATGAATATTATATTAAAAATATGTTAATTTAATTAAATAAGGTAAAAAAAATAATTTAACATTTTATCATAATATTTAAAAATTATGATAATTTATTTAATGAATTTAAAAAAAGTTTTAAAATTTTTTTTTGTGTCGGCATATACGACAAAAGTGTCGGCACATACGACAAAAGTGTCGGCACATAATGAATAACTTCTTCATTGTGCCTCCAAGAATCCCCTCTTGGAGCCATTTTTTCCAAGACAAAATAAAAAAGGAAGATATATTTAAGAACAAGAAGATGGGTTAATGAATGGAAAATTGTGAAGGAGATGGAGGATATTTGGTGTGAGGAAATAGAAAATAATGGGTAGGTATTTATAGAATTTCCTACAATTCACTGTTCCAACGGGTAGATTTTTTTCCCTTAATTTTCTGGTAATTCTTTTATTTTTTTTTGAAACAGAAAGGATATAATAACCCTTCAATTAATAAGAGCCGTAGATGAGTTTTTTTCCCTCAAATCTGAGCCATCAGATCGAAAATAGATCCGTTCAGTAAAAAAAAAAAAAAAAAAATTAATGCAACATCGGACCGTCCATTTTCAAAATGGAGCGATCTCAGCCGTGCATTTCGTGACCGTTGCTTGTCCCAACGGTCGGCAGCAGACAAACTGAGCCCCGCGGGGCCCACTGGAGCAGACCACCAGCAGCTGCCTTTTCTCTCTCCAGCGCAAGTAGGCGCGTCTTCCTCCTCCCATGTTCTCCCTGCTGCGCGTGCTGCCCACAAAACTCATCCAGCGCGTCACTCCACACCCAGCCCAATAAAATCAGAAAGCGTGGTCCCGGGCCACTGTTCTCAGTCCTGGATCTGGAATTGTCTCAAATATGAGACTACAAATGAGACTTGGACTCAAATTTATAGGACCGGATCCACCAAAAATACATGGTTGGAGAAGAAAAAGTCTTATAATTGGCAAAATTTTGGTTTGGCACCCCATGGTTGGAGTTGCCCTTACTTGCGCTGCTTTGTCTTTGACAAGCCCTCTTCTTGGAGCTCCTTACTACATTGGGTTGAATG
Organism: Rosa rugosa; assembly: GCF_958449725.1. Lineage (NCBI taxonomy): Eukaryota > Viridiplantae > Streptophyta > Magnoliopsida > Rosales > Rosaceae > Rosa > Rosa rugosa. Next base: position 9,918,271 of record NC_084820.1, on the reverse strand, counting down.
GTGGCATAATACGACTTATCATTCGACCATTAAGATGTCGCCATTCCAGGCTTTACATGGTCGTCCTCTACCTTCGCTGCCATCATACTTGTCGGGGTCAACTAAAGTTCATGCAATAGATACTCCTTGCAAAAGTCATTGATCAAAAAACCGCACACAAACTCTCCCCTCGCTATTACGACCCCTTCCAAGTAGCTGCCAGAGTTGGAAAAGTGGCCTACATATTGAGACTTCCAGCTAGCTCAAAGATTCACCCAACTTTCCATGTTTCCTTACTTAAGAAATGCATTGGCGACTCAAATCCAGTTTCAACTTACTACCTCAGTTTGACAGTCATGGTGAAATTCAGTGGCAGCCTCTCAAGGTTCTTAATATGTGAGTCACCAGGAAGAAGCCTAAGTAGAATACTAGCCCATCATCACCTCAACAATTTCCTTCAAGCCCAAACATTGTTTAGCAGAAGCCCAAGTAGAATACTTTTGAATTAGTCTTTTGCCAGCTGTGACTTAGGGAGATATTTTCTTTTTGTTTAAGAACTGTATTCTGAAACCATTTGGGATTTGTGGATGGAATGAATATGTTTTGAGTTTTCTGCAATTTTTCTTTTCTTTCTGCATTTTACTTTTCTCTCTGCTTTGAGTCCCATCACTCTGTATGTTGAAAATGATACCCAAGTTAGAAAAAGAAATCAAGTCATCTACTTTTATTTCTGTAATAGTAAAAAAAAAAAAAAATTGTCATTGTTCATAGCGAATAGCATATGTACAACCCCGCCTTGACATCAGTTTTGTATACCAAAAATTGGAAGTCAATTTCCAGTTTTCTGTGTAATTTACCTGGAACAAATGTCTATGATTATGAATACATATGATACAGGGTTGAGATAACCTCTGGCACCCAGAAAGAATAATTAAACAATGGCAAAAATTGCAGAAAGAACCATGATGAGTGCACAAGTAAAAGAGCTCAATTTGGGTGAATCACTTGGTGATGAGTCTGATGGTATCTCAGAAGTAGGGTTAACTGTGGCTTCTGGATTGACCGTGGGGGATGCGGCTGGAGATTTGGATGAGGGAGATTTGGATGGACTGATGGGAAGAGTTGAGGTTTCCTCATCGTTGTAACCTGAAAGAAGGAAAACATCTCAATAATGACACAGAGAAAGTATTTTGCGGAGATGTTTATGTAAAGGATGGAAGTAAAGACTTACAATCTGACTCTGTCCAACCCATTACCATCTTCTCGCGATCAAAGATTATACGGTAACCGGTCATGAAGTTTTCTGCATGAAGATCAGTAAATTTTCATTGTAAGCTACAATTGATGAAAACATGAACAAATGCATTTGACTGTCTGTGATGATTATAAGGCAGTACAAATCAACCCTGGTACATGTCTGTGAAACCTGGTCATTAGGGTGTTGGATTGTCATCAAGCAGTTTCTTAAAAGATTTGTTGTTTTTCAGAATTACATCTGTTGAATATGATTTGGGATACAGAAAAAAGGATCCTTCTTGAACTAGTTCCCTGCTACTAGAAGTTGATAAGGTTTTCTAGGAGACTAGAATCAATTATTACATGATCTTCATAGTTACCATAAACACTATGCAGTCAATCAATCAACAAAGAACTCACAGAGGCCGCAACAAACTACAATATCTCAGTAGTATAATTAAAGGAGCATTATTGGTATAAAAAATAAAACATCCAGAATGACAGCAGAGCATGGAAAAAGAATTGTGAGATCAGCATAGTGTGTAGAAAGAGATACTCACGTCCAATGATATTTACATCTTCACTTTTGACAACACCCAGACAATATAACAGTATATTTCCTTCCTGAGGATCAGAATAGTAAAGTTTAGCATGATATGATGCATAAGCAGGATTTGGAAATGCTAAAAGTAGAGGACAATTACCCCATCAGAAAGAACTACAAGTGGATCGATAACATTATAATGCTTTCCGCCTTTCAATGTCAAATTCACCGTTTGATTTGGACTGCACATAAAGTCAAGTAAGGTGCCTGGAGGTTTTGAAAGATAAAAATTGCAAACAAAGATTGTCTTCCGATAGAATTACCTGACTGTATAACAATATTCAAAAGGGAGATCAGAATTATCGGTAGCCCGCTTATCTTCGATGGCGCTGTTGAACTGAAAAAAGACAAAACATTACTTAGATGATAAAAATACTGATATGATAGACCAGAAACTCAAGATTATATTTATGAAACACAGAATTATACTACTTACACTCTTGGAAATCTGGGTGTAAGCTGGATCATTTAGGTACGTAAATGAGGTACCAGAATCCCAAATTGCATAGAAATCAAGATCAGCAACACTTTTTCCAATGGCTATTTGAGTAACAGTAATGTTGTAAGTTGGACTGGTACAAGTTCAAGAGCAAAAGGTTAGTAAAACTTTGATGATATTAAAGTAGGGTTGTCACTAGGTCGGTTCGAATCGGTTATAGGTATTACCAACTTCAAAACCAAAGCTTTCGGTTTCAAAATTGAGCTACTAATTACCAACCAAAATTTTCGATTTATAATCATATCTACCAAATTCGGTATTGCGGTTTTCGGTATTACCAACTTTAGAACAACTAATTCTTTATAATATAAATTAGAATGAACAAAATTAGGTTTTTTAATTTTATAACCGTAAACTTTGTATTCATCTACTAATCATAGCTTTCTTTTGTATATATGACATCAAATTTTAATTATTTTCAATAAAACTAGGTTATTTAACCATCTTGGACTAGGTTACTCAAAATAATGTACTATTAATTATGTAGTATATTGAGTAATGTTCATACTATTATGAAACTTTTATGTTTATTTCTTAATATACATGTATGTGTACTGAAAAACATAGTATATAAAGCTAATATTTAGATAATCGGTAGATTCGGTATTTACCAAAACAAAACCAACTTTTTCGGTAATTTTCGATTTCGGTTTTATCAGTCTCGGTTACCAAAAAGTCAGTTTACCAAACCTAAAATATCGGTTGGTATTCGATAGGTTTGGTAATTACCAAACCAAGTGACAGCCCTATATTAAAGTAAAAAAAAAAAAAAAAAAAAAGGTTTAATTCCAAAGTTTGTACACTTGTCATCTGCATATGCACATTTAAGTTAACCACTTACTATTTATCTCCGACATAGAATGGTGTTTCTGGTTGGTCTACACTTCCATTATCACCAAATCTGATTCTCCCACTTCCATCAATTCCAAAACACATGGAAAAAGAATCTGAAGCAAGCCCCTGTTTTGCTAACATGCTAGGAATGGATACACCATCCATACCAAGCCCTAATAGACCATTGGGAGCTGCCCCACTTAAAAATATACCAGTCTGATACCTACCACACCTGCAATAGAGTAGAGCATCAACATTAAAAGTTCCCTAAACCAGTTAAAACTGAAATGTCTAGGAATATATATACTCAGTAGCAACACTGCATGCTCGATTACAAAAAGTTAGGGAAGAAATGAGAGAATTACTTACCCAAAGGCTATCGGCGCCTCGACACCTTTTAGTTTAGCATCATCAGTAGTCAAGTGCAAAACGTCCTCTACTACGATTCCAGAAGATGAAGTGTTAGCAGAAAGATAGTTGATACTGTAAAGACAATCACTACTTGGTGTAGAGCACCGCTGTTGTTGTTCGCAATATGTGCTGTTGCAAGGAACCTTTTTGCTTGTTGTTGATTTATTAGGGCTGTAGATGTCAAAATCCACCACCTATAAAGACATAAATACCATCAGAACTTGTTTCCTACTGATAACCTCGAAGATCAAATACCCCGAGCCACAAACAATGTTAATCCATCCTGATGGTGTATTTTTTTCCAGGGACTCAGAAAACTTTGATGAACAAGACAACCACAAAACCTGAAGCTTTCTGAGAGAACAATGTAATTTTGCTACCCTTTTAAAGTTTGAGTACATTTATGATGACATTCCTAGCTTTATGATCTAGAAGCTCACAATCTGAAGCATGCCAGTAGTTGATTCATTCAACACGGATAAACTACTACGCTACTAGGATAAATCTAAAGCTTTTCAAACTTACTCTACTACAAAATTTCACAAAACAAGTTATGACATATTTCATTTCCTAGTCAGATCATACCATTTGCGTATGAACAAAAGCAAACATAAACCAGAAAAGGTAATAAATTCAGAAAACTCAGTTTGAGTAAAGCAATATTACCTCTCCATCGGATGTATTAACTCCCTTCACACAACTGATACAATCACACGGCAACCACAATAAATCACTGCCAGTATCCAAAGCCACAAGATACGAAGTCCTTGGAGTCCCAACAGAAACATTCGCATAATGCAAGCTGGAATTTCAGACCAAAACCGAAACAAAAGATTTAATCTTTATAAATTTCGAACACAACAAAGTGCACAGAAAGTCATCAAAAAAGGTGGTGAAAGGCTCATACTGTCCAAAAGCGCCAATCCGGTAAGTATCGTTGCCGTAAACGAAAGTAAGCGGCGTCGTCGTTTCACCGAGGTGGCGGCCCCGGATCAACCGGTCCCGGTGAGTCATGGTAGCGTAATATTCAGGGCTACCCTTTTGCGGGAGCTCATCGTAGCCGAGAATTCCGGTGACGGGATCCGACAACCGGTGGTAGAAATCAAACTCGAACGCCCCGAACCCGTTACAGCTCCGACAAGCCAAACCCAATACGAAAACCAGTAACAGAGGCAAGAGAGTAGAGTTGATACTAGAAGCTCTGCAAGTCCAGTCGGCCATGGCTTGAGAGAAAGTGTCTGGTTAATTTGGATTGGAAGCACGACTTTGAAACGTGGGTGTTGTTTTATACACATGTGTGAAGGGATTGACTCCAGGGATTACAGGATTGGGCGGCACTACGCGTATTGAATCCAATGTCGCCGTTGAGAGAGAGAGAGAGAGACAGAGATGGTTGTTAAAGTTTGGTCACTGTTTAGACGAACTCTCGCGGGTGAAAGTGGGTCCCCTGGTTTTCATGTATTCTACATTTCTACTCGTACAGTTGGTTTTTGGCAAAAGCTTTGCGGAATGTTTCTTTATTGGGAGAAGTTTTCGGCCGTAAGTCCATTTTGGCATATGACCTGGTTCGACGAATCAATCAGACGTTAACATTTGGTTTTCTCCTTATTTGAAAAATGACCATTTCGGTCCTCCTTGAATGTTGATGAGCAAAAGCCTTGAATGGTCTTTTTCACAATTTAGGTTTCTAGTGAAAGCCACGTGTCAAATTATCATTGGGTCGTCAAATCATCTGACAAGGGAGGCACCTAATATTTTCTCCTTTATTAATGGAACCAGTTGGGAAAAAAAAGAAAAGAAAGTGCTTCTTCCTGAAAGAAAAGTGTCGGTAATTTCGGATCATTATATTACAATAATATTCACGTAATCTGTAAATATCGTTTTTAATAAGGATGATTTTTAATCGGGATGAAGTAGCAAGTCGCCTCAATTATATTATCGAGTTAGTAACACTTATTTAGTTAGTATTGAGAGAGGTCCACGAGGGTATCCCAATAAAATCATACTAATCTCTCACTGTAAAGACATGAATCAGAAGACTCCTTAAACCTAGTGGCCACAAACTTGTGGAACTTGGGACTCAAACAATAAACATGGAGATTTCATTCTAGGCCACTCGAACAACCTTACCACACCCAGTGGTTTAGTCAGGGTGATTTGTAGTCCTAATATTGTAGATGAAAAATACCGCTTGACTAATAACAAGTTCTTATCTTTAGTTGATTTGATTCGTGTTCTCCACTTGGCTATTAGATAAACAAAATAAAACGGAGATTTGTCCCAAAACTTTTGAGTTAAGATACAGAAAAACAGTCATTTTTTCACCAACCAAAAAAAAGATAAATAGTACAAAATTAAATTCGTAGTATAAAGTTAACATGACTAACCACACATATACATATAGACAGGTGAGTCAAAATTGGTTAGAATAAGAGGCTCATAAAGGTGATTTTCCATACTCAGCTCCGCAATTGAAGTTAGCTTAACGTGATGTAAAATAGTAGGTATAAGAATTAAATTAGTGGATGTGAAAGAAATTAAGAAGGCGTGAGTGAGAAGGGGACTTTGGAGGTGTTTGTTTGGTAAAGACGTTGACAAAGAAGTCTATCATTGAACGTTGAAGCGTGGAATGAGTACAAACCACATGCCGCAATCAAAGCCACTTGTCCAGAATCAAGCGGTGGTTAGTGAAAATCATAATTTAAGCCTCTACCTTAACTCCTACTTCAATTCTTTGTCTAGAAGAAAACTCAATACATATTTCAATAAAAAATGGTGCGCCTGTCTATCGCCACCCTATTGTTTTTTAATTTTACGCTACAGAGAGTTTTATTAGAAGCGAAACATTGTATTTTTCTTTTCTAATAAAGGAGATTCTATTTCTACCTCGCACACAAAAAATACACCCTCTACAACCTAAAAACATTTCTAACTCTTTTTTTCCAATTTATAAAAAACGCAATTTTCAATTTTAGAACCTATAACATGTAATTATGCTACGTTGTAATTGCGTTACATATCTAGTTATTTTTCCGTTATGTCACCGCTATGTCAGAGCAAATAGAGTCGCCAGTAGAGCGCTATTTGCTAGTTGGTGCCTAGTTAAATACATTTATTTGGTACAGACACATGATAGTATTTCAGGACGTTCTCTAGATGTTTATTGTAATAAGAGGTTTAAGCTTAATGTCCCTCCTTGTATTCAACAGTTTCATTAATTAAGGATTGAGGGCAGCCGTACTAGTCATTTATTCAACAAAAAAAAAGAAGTAATTTTTCAATTTTAGAACCTATAACATA